>NW_027471298.1:0-26942 GCF_051020765.1 Lasioglossum baleicum
TGCGTTATGCGTTATGCGTTATGCGTAATGCGTTATGCGTTATGCGTTATGCGTTATGCGTTATGCGTTATGCGTTATGACTTTTGCATTATGCGTTATGCGTTATGCGTTATGCGTTATGGGCTATGCGATATGCGTTATGCGTTATGCGTTATGCGTTATGCGTTATGCGTTATGCGTTATGCGTTATGTGTTATGCGTTATGCGTTATGCGTTATGCGTTATGCGTTATGCGTTATGCGTTATGCGTTATGCGTTATGCGTTATGCGTTATGCGTTATGCGTTATGCGTTATGCGTTATGCGTTATGCGTTATGCGTTATGCGTTATGCGTTATGCGTTATGCGTTATGACTTTTGCATTATGCGTTATGCGTTATGCGTTATGCGTTATGCGTTATGCGTTATGCGTTATGCGTTATGCGTTATGCGTTATGCGTTATGCGTTATGCGTTATGCGTTATGCGTTATGCGTTATGCGTTATGCGTTATGCGTTATGCGTTATGCGTTATGCGTTATGCGTTATGCGTTATGCGTTATGCGTTATGCGTTATGCGTTATGCGTTATGCGTTATGCGTTATGCGTTATGCGTTATGCGTTATGCGTTATGCGTTATGCGTTATGCGTTATGCGTTATGCGTTATGCGTTATGCGTTATGCGTTATGCGTTATGCGTTATGCGTTATGCGTTATGCGTTATGCGTTATGCGTTATGCGTTATGCGTTATGCGTTATGCGTTATGCGTTATGCGTTATGCGTTATGCGTTATGCGTTATGCGTTATGCGTTATGCGTTATGACTTTTGCATTATGCGTTATGCGTTATGCGTTATGGGCTATGCGTTATGCGTTATGCGTTATGCGTTATGCGTTATGCGTTATGCGTTATGCGTTATGCGTTATGCGTTATGCGTTATGCGTTATGCGTTATGCGTTATGCGTTATGCGTTATGCGTTATGCGTTATGCGTTATGCGTTATGCGTTATGCGTTATGCGTTATGCGTTATGCGTTATGCGTTATGCGTAATGCGTTATGCGTTATGCGTTATGCGTTATGCGTTATGCGTTATGCGTTATGCGTTATGACTTTTGCATTATGCGTTATGCGTTATGCGTTATGCGTTATGGGCTATGCGATATGCGTTATGCGTTATGCGTTATGCGTTATGCGTTATGCGTTATGCGTTATGCGTTATGCGTTATGTGTTATGCGTTATGCGTTATGCGTTATGCGTTATGCGTTATGCGTTATGCGTTATGCGTTATGCGTTATGCGTTCTGCGTTATGCGTTAAGCGTTATGCGTTATGCGTTATGCGTTATGCGTTATGCGTTATGCGTTATGCGTTATGCGTTATGACTTTTGCATTATGCGTTATGCGTTATGCGTTATGCGTTATGGGCTATGCGTTATGGGCTATGCGTTATGCGTTATGCGTTATGCGTTATGCGTTATGCGTTATGCGTTATGCGTTATGCGTTATGCGTTATGCGTTATGACTTTTGCATTATGCGTTATGCGTTATGCGTTATGCGTTATGCGTTATGCGTTATGCGTTATGCGTTATGCGTTATGCGTTATGCGTTATGCGTTATGCGTTATGCGTTATGCGTTATGCGTTATGCGTTATGCGTTATGCGTTATGCGTTAAGCGTTATGCGTTATGCGTTATGCGTTATGCGTTATGCGTTATGCGTTATGCGTTATGCGTTATGCGTTATGCGTTATGCGTTATGCGTTATGCGTTATGCGTTATGCGTTATGCGTTATGCGTTATGCGTTATGCGTTATGCGTTATGCGTTATGCGTTATGCGTTATGCGTTATGCGTTATGCGTTATGCGTTATGGGCTAAGCGTTATGCCTTATGGTTTATACGTTATGCGTTATGCGTTATGCGTTATGCGTTATGAGTTTTGCGTTACGCGTTAAGCGTTATGCGCAATGGGTTATGCGTTATGCGTTATGCGTTATGCGTTATGACTTTTGCATTATGCGTTATGCGTTATGCGTTATGGGCTATGCGTTATGGGCTATGCGTTATGCGTTATGCGTTATGCGTTATGCGTTATGCGTTATGCGTTATGCGTTATGCGTTATGCGTTATGCGTTATGCGTTATGCGTTATGCGTTATGCGTTATGCGTTAAGCGTTATGCGTTATGCGTTATGCGTTATGCGTTATGCGTTATGCGTTATGCGTTATGCGTTATGCGTTATGCGTTATGCGTTATGCGTTATGCGTTATGCGTTATGCGTTATGCGTTATGCGTTATGCGTTATGCGTTATGCGTTATGCGTTATGACTTTTGCATTATGCGTTATGCGTTATGCGTTATGCGTTATGGGCTATGCGATATGCGTTATGCGTTATGCGTTATGCGTTATGCGTTATGCGTTATGCGTTATGACTTTTGCATTATGCGTTATGCGTTATGCGTTATGCGTTATGCGTTATGCGTTATGCGTAATGCGTTATGCGTTATGCGTTATGCGTTATGCGTTATGCGTTATGCGTTATGACTTTTGCATTATGCGTTATGCGTTATGCGTTATGCGTTATGGGCTATGCGATATGCGTTATGCGTTATGCGTTATGCGTTATGCGTTATGCGTTATGCGTTATGCGTTATGTGTTATGCGTTATGCGTTATGCGTTATGACTTTTGCATTATGCGTTATGCGTTATGCGTTATGCGTTATGCGTTATGCGTTATGCGTTATGCGTTATGCGTTATGCGTTATGCGTTATGCGTTATGCGTTATGCGTTATGCGTTATGCGTTATGCGTTATGCGTTATGCGTTATGCGTTATGCGTTATGCGTTATGCGTTATGCGTTATGCGTTATGCGTTATGCGTTATGCGTTATGCGTTATGCGTTATGCGTTATGCGTTATGCGTTATGCGTTATGCGTTATGCGTTATGCGTTATGCGTTATGCGTTATGCGTTATGCGTTATGACTTTTGCATTATGCGTTATGCGTTATGCGTTATGGGCTATGCGTTATGCGTTATGCGTTATGCGTTATGCGTTATGCGTTATGCGTTATGCGTTATGCGTTATGCGTTATGCGTTATGCGTTATGCGTTATGCGTTATGCGTTATGCGTTATGCGTTATGCGTTATGCGTTATGCGTTATGCGTTATGCGTTATGCGTTATGCGTTATGCGTTATGCGTTATGTGTTATGCGTTATGCGTTATGCGTTATGACTTTTGCATTATGCGTTATGCGTTATGCGTTATGCGTTATGCGTTATGCGTTATGCGTTATGCGTTATGCGTTATGCGTTATGCGTTATGCGTTATGCGTTATGCGTTATGCGTTATGCGTTATGCGTTATGCGTTATGCGTTATGCGTTATGCGTTATGCGTTATGCGTTATGCGTTATGCGTTATGCGTTATGCGTTATGCGTTATGCGTTATGCGTTATGCGTTATGCGTTATGCGTTATGCGTTATGCGTTATGCGTTATGCGTTATGACTTTTGCATTATGCGTTATGCGTTATGCGTTATGGGCTATGCGTTATGCGTTATGCGTTATGCGTTATGCGTTATGCGTTATGCGTTATGCGTTATGCGTTATGCGTTATGCGTTATGCGTTATGCGTTATGCGTTATGCGTTATGCGTTATGCGTTATGCGTTATGCGTTATGCGTTATGCGTTATGCGTTATGCGTTATGCGTTATGCGTTATGCGTAATGCGTTATGCGTTATGCGTTATGCGTTATGCGTTATGCGTTATGCGTTATGCGTTATGACTTTTGCATTATGCGTTATGCGTTATGCGTTATGCGTTATGGGCTATGCGATATGCGTTATGCGTTATGCGTTATGCGTTATGCGTTATGCGTTATGCGTTATGTGTTATGCGTTATGCGTTATGCGTTATGCGTTATGCGTTATGCGTTATGCGTTATGCGTTATGCGTTATGCGTTATGCGTTATGCGTTAAGCGTTATGCGTTATGCGTTATGCGTTATGCGTTATGCGTTATGCGTTATGCGTTATGCGTTATGACTTTTGCATTATGCGTTATGCGTTATGCGTTATGCGTTATGGGCTATGCGTTATGGGCTATGCGTTATGCGTTATGCGTTATGCGTTATGCGTTATGCGTTATGCGTTATGCGTTATGACTTTTGCATTATGCGTTATGCGTTATGGGCTATGCGTTATGCGTTATGCGTTATGCGTTATGCGTTATGCGTTATGCGTTATGCGTTATGCGTTATGCGTTATGCGTTATGCGTTATGCGTTATGCGTTATGCGTTATGCGTTATGACTTTTGCATTATGCGTTATGCGTTATGCGTTATGCGTTATGCGTTATGCGTTATGCGTTATGCGTTATGCGTTATGCGTTATGCGTTATGCGTTATGCGTTATGCGTTATGCGTTATGCGTTATGCGTTATGACTTTTGCATTATGCGTTATGCGTTATGCGTTATGCGTTATGGGCTATGCGATATGCGTTATGCGTTATGCGTTATGCGTTATGCGTTATGCGTTATGCGTTATGCGTTATGACTTTTGCATTATGCGTTATGCGTTATGCGTTATGCGTTATGCGTTATGCGTTATGCGTAATGCGTTATGCGTTATGCGTTATGCGTTATGCGTTATGCGTTATGCGTTATGACTTTTGCATTATGCGTTATGCGTTATGCGTTATGCGTTATGGGCTATGCGATATGCGTTATGCGTTATGCGTTATGCGTTATGCGTTATGCGTTATGCGTTATGCGTTATGTGTTATGCGTTATGCGTTATGCGTTATGCGTTATGCGTTATGCGTTATGCGTTATGCGTTATGCGTTATGCGTTATGCGTTATGCGTTATGCGTTATGCGTTATGCGTTATGCGTTATGCGTTATGCGTTATGCGTTATGCGTTATGCGTTATGCGTTATGCGTTATGCGTAATGCGTTATGCGTTATGCGTTATGCGTTATGCGTTATGCGTTATGCGTTATGCGTTATGACTTTTGCATTATGCGTTATGCGTTATGCGTTATGCGTTATGGGCTATGCGATATGCGTTATGCGTTATGCGTTATGCGTTATGCGTTATGCGTTATGCGTTATGCGTTATGCGTTATGTGTTATGCGTTATGCGTTATGCGTTATGCGTTATGCGTTATGCGTTATGCGTTATGCGTTATGCGTTATGCGTTCTGCGTTATGCGTTAAGCGTTATGCGTTATGCGTTATGCGTTATGCGTTATGCGTTATGCGTTATGCGTTATGACTTTTGCATTATGCGTTATGCGTTATGCGTTATGCGTTATGGGCTATGCGTTATGGGCTATGCGTTATGCGTTATGCGTTATGCGTTATGCGTTATGCGTTATGCGTTATGCGTTATGCGTTATGCGTTATGCGTTATGACTTTTGCATTATGCGTTATGCGTTATGCGTTATGCGTTATGCGTTATGCGTTATGCGTTATGCGTTATGCGTTATGCGTTATGCGTTATGCGTTATGCGTTATGCGTTATGCGTTATGCGTTATGCGTTATGCGTTATGCGTTATGCGTTAAGCGTTATGCGTTATGCGTTATGCGTTATGCGTTATGCGTTATGCGTTATGCGTTATGCGTTATGCGTTATGCGTTATGCGTTATGCGTTATGCGTTATGCGTTATGCGTTATGCGTTATGCGTTATGCGTTATGCGTTATGCGTTATGCGTTATGCGTTATGCGTTATGCGTTATGCGTTATGCGTTATGCGTTATGCGTTATGCGTTATGGGCTAAGCGTTATGCCTTATGGTTTATACGTTATGCGTTATGCGTTATGCGTTATGCGTTATGAGTTTTGCGTTACGCGTTAAGCGTTATGCGCAATGGGTTATGCGTTATGCGTTATGCGTTATGCGTTATGACTTTTGCATTATGCGTTATGCGTTATGCGTTATGGGCTATGCGTTATGGGCTATGCGTTATGCGTTATGCGTTATGCGTTATGCGTTATGCGTTATGCGTTATGCGTTATGCGTTATGCGTTATGCGTTATGCGTTATGCGTTATGCGTTATGCGTTATGCGTTAAGCGTTATGCGTTATGCGTTATGCGTTATGCGTTATGCGTTATGCGTTATGCGTTATGCGTTATGCGTTATGCGTTATGCGTTATGCGTTATGCGTTATGCGTTATGCGTTATGCGTTATGCGTTATGCGTTATGCGTTATGCGTTATGCGTTATGCGTTATGCGTTATGCGTTATGCGTTATGCGTTATGCGTTATGCGTTATGACTTTTGCATTATGCGTTATGCGTTATGCGTTATGCGTTATGGGCTATGCGATATGCGTTATGCGTTATGCGTTATGCGTTATGCGTTATGCGTTATGCGTTATGCGTTATGCGTTATGCGTTATGCGTTATGCGTTATGCGTTATGCGTTATGCGTTATGCGTTATGCGTTATGCGTTATGCGTTATGACTTTTGCATTATGCGTTATGCGTTATGCGTTATGCGTTATGGGCTATGCGATATGCGTTATGCGTTATGCGTTATGCGTTATGCGTTATGCGTTATGCGTTATGACTTTTGCATTATGCGTTATGCGTTATGCGTTATGCGTTATGCGTTATGCGTTATGCGTAATGCGTTATGCGTTATGCGTTATGCGTTATGCGTTATGCGTTATGCGTTATGCGTTATGACTTTTGCATTATGCGTTATGCGTTATGCGTTATGCGTTATGGGCTATGCGATATGCGTTATGCGTTATGCGTTATGCGTTATGCGTTATGCGTTATGCGTTATGCGTTATGTGTTATGCGTTATGCGTTATGCGTTATGACTTTTGCATTATGCGTTATGCGTTATGCGTTATGCGTTATGCGTTATGCGTTATGCGTTATGCGTTATGCGTTATGCGTTATGCGTTATGCGTTATGCGTTATGACTTTTGCATTATGCGTTATGCGTTATGCGTTATGGGCTATGCGTTATGCGTTATGCGTTATGCGTTATGCGTTATGCGTTATGCGTTATGCGTTATGCGTTATGCGTTATGCGTTATGCGTTATGCGTTATGCGTTATGCGTTATGCGTTATGCGTTATGCGTTATGCGTTATGCGTTATGCGTTATGCGTTATGCGTTATGCGTTATGCGTAATGCGTTATGCGTTATGCGTTATGCGTTATGCGTTATGCGTTATGACTTTTGCATTATGCGTTATGCGTTATGCGTTATGCGTTATGGGCTATGCGATATGCGTTATGCGTTATGCGTTATGCGTTATGCGTTATGCGTTATGCGTTATGCGTTATGTGTTATGCGTTATGCGTTATGCGTTATGCGTTATGCGTTATGCGTTATGCGTTATGCGTTATGCGTTATGCGTTATGCGTTATGCGTTATGCGTTATGCGTTAAGCGTTATGCGTTATGCGTTATGCGTTATGCGTTATGCGTTATGCGTTATGCGTTATGCGTTATGCGTTATGCGTTATGACTTTTGCATTATGCGTTATGCGTTATGCGTTATGCGTTATGGGCTATGCGTTATGGGCTATGCGTTATGCGTTATGCGTTATGCGTTATGCGTTATGCGTTATGACTTTTGCATTATGCGTTATGCGTTATGCGTTATGGGCTATGCGTTATGGGCTATGCGTTATGCGTTATGCGTTATGCGTTATGCGTTATGCGTTATGCGTTATGCGTTATGCGTTATGCGTTATGCGTTATGCGTTATGCGTTATGCGTTATGCGTTATGCGTTATGCGTTATGCGTTATGCGTTATGCGTTATGCGTTATGCGTTATGCGTTATGCGTTATGCGTTATGCGTTATGCGTTATGCGTTATGCGTTATGCGTTATGCGTTATGCGTTATGCGTTATGCGTTATGCGTTATGCGTTATGCGTTATGCGTTATGCGTTATGCGTTATGCGTTATGCGTTATGCGTTATGCGTTATGCGTTATGCGTTATGCGTTATGCGTTATGCGTTATGCGTTATGCGTTATGCGTTATGCGTTATGCGTTATGCGTTATGCGTTATGACTTTTGCATTATGCGTTATGCGTTATGCGTTATGGGCTATGCGTTATGCGTTATGCGTTATGCGTTATGCGTTATGCGTTATGCGTTATGCGTTATGCGTTATGCGTTATGCGTTATGCGTTATGCGTTATGCGTAATGCGTTATGCGTTATGCGTTATGCGTTATGCGTTATGCGTTATGCGTTATGCGTTATGCGTTATGCGTTATGCGTTATGCGTTATGCGTTATGCGTTATGCGTTATGCGTTATGCGTTATGCGTTATGCGTTATGCGTTATGCGTTATGCGTTATGCGTTATGCGTTATGCGTTATGCGTTATGCGTTATGCGTTATGCGTTATGCGTTATGCGTTATGCGTTATGCGTTATGCGTTATGCGTTATGCGTTATGCGTTATGCGTTATGCGTTATGCGTTATGCGTTATGCGTTATGCGTTATGCGTTATGCGTTATGCGTTATGCGTTATGCGTTATGCGTTATGCGTTATGCGTTATGCGTTATGCGTTATGCGTTATGCGTTATGCGTTATGCGTTATGCGTTATGCGTTATGCGTTATGCGTTATGCGTTATGCGTTATGCGTTATGCGTTATGCGTTATGCGTTATGCGTTATGCGTTATGCGTTATGCGTTATGCGTTATGCGTTATGCGTTATGCGTTATGCGTTATGCGTTATGCGTTATGCGTTATGCGTTATGCGTTATGCGTTATGCGTTATGCGTAATGCGTTATGCGTTATGCGTTATGCGTTATGCGTTATGACTTTTGCATTATGCGTTATGCGTTATGCGTTATGCGTTATGGGCTATGCGATATGCGTTATGCGTTATGCGTTATGCGTTATGCGTTATGCGTTATGCGTTATGCGTTATGCGTTATGCGTTATGCGTTATGCGTTATGCGTTATGCGTTATGCGTTATGCGTTATGCGTTATGCGTTATGCGTTATGCGTTATGCGTTAAGCGTTATGCGTTATGCGTTATGCGTTATGCGTTATGCGTTATGCGTTATGCGTTATGCGTTATGCGTTAAGCGTTATGCGTTATGCGTTATGCGTTATGCGTTATGCGTTATGCGTTATGCGTTATGACTTTTGCATTATGCGTTATGCGTTATGCGTTATGCGTTATGGGCTATGCGTTATGGGCTATGCGTTATGCGTTATGCGTTATGCGTTATGCGTTATGCGTTATGCGTTATGCGTTATGCGTTATGCGTTATGCGTTATGCGTTATGCGTTATGCGTTATGCGTTATGCGTTATGCGTTATGCGTTATGCGTTATGCGTTATGCGTTATGCGTTATGCGTTATGCGTTATGCGTTATGCGTTATGCGTTATGCGTTATGCGTTATGCGTTATGCGTTATGCGTTATGCGTTATGCGTTATGCGTTATGCGTTATGCGTTATGCGTTATGCGTTATGACTTTTGCATTATGCGTTATGCGTTATGCGTTATGGGCTATGCGTTATGGGCTATGCGTTATGCGTTATGCGTTATGCGTTATGCGTTATGCGTTATGCGTTATGCGTTATGCGTTATGCGTTATGCGTTATGCGTTATGCGTTATGCGTTATGCGTTATGCGTTATGCGTTATGCGTTATGCGTTATGCGTTATGCGTTATGCGTTATGCGTTATGCGTTATGCGTTATGCGTTATGCGTTATGCGTTATGCGTTATGCGTTATGCGTTATGCGTTATGCGTTATGCGTTATGCGTTATGCGTTATGCGTTATGCGTTATGCGTTATGCGTTATGCGTTATGCGTTATGCGTTATGCGTTATGCGTTATGCGTTATGCGTTATGCGTTATGCGTTATGCGTTATGCGTTATGCGTTATGCGTTATGCGTTATGCGTTATGCGTTATGCGTTATGCGTTATGCGTTATGCGTTATGCGTTATGCGTTATGCGTTATGCGTTATGCGTTATGCGTTATGCGTTAAGCGTTATGCGTTATGCGTTATGCGTTATGCGTTATGCGTTATGCGTTATGCGTTATGACTTTTGCATTATGCGTTATGCGTTATGCGTTATGCGTTATGGGCTATGCGTTATGGGCTATGCGTTATGCGTTATGCGTTATGCGTTATGCGTTATGCGTTATGCGTTATGCGTTATGCGTTATGCGTTATGCGTTATGCGTTATGCGTTATGCGTTATGCGTTATGCGTTATGCGTTATGCGTTATGCGTTATGCGTTATGCGTTATGCGTTATGCGTTATGCGTTATGCGTTATGCGTTATGCGTTATGCGTTATGCGTTATGCGTTATGCGTTATGCGTTATGCGTTATGCGTTATGCGTTATGCGTTATGCGTTATGCGTTATGCGTTATGCGTTATGCGTTATGCGTTATGCGTTATGCGTTATGCGTTATGCGTTATGACTTTTGCATTATGCGTTATGCGTTATGCGTTATGGGCTATGCGTTATGGGCTATGCGTTATGCGTTATGCGTTATGCGTTATGCGTTATGCGTTATGCGTTATGCGTTATGCGTTATGCGTTATGCGTTATGCGTTATGCGTTATGCGTTATGCGTTATGCGTTATGCGTTAAGCGTTATGCGTTATGCGTTATGCGTTATGCGTTATGCGTTATGCGTTATGCGTTATGCGTTATGCGTTATGCGTTATGCGTTATGCGTTATGCGTTATGCGTTATGCGTTATGCGTTATGCGTTATGCGTTATGCGTTATGCGTTATGCGTTATGCGTTATGCGTTATGCGTTATGCGTTATGCGTTATGCGTTATGCGTTATGCGTTATGCGTTATGCGTTATGCGTTATGCGTTATGCGTTATGCGTTATGCGTTATGCGTTATGCGTTATGCGTTATGCGTTATGCGTTATGCGTTATGCGTTATGCGTTATGCGTTATGCGTTATGCGTTATGCGTTATGCGTTATGCGTTATGCGTTATGCGTTATGCGTTATGCGTTATGCGTTATGCGTTATGCGTTATGCGTTATGCGTTATGCGTTATGCGTTATGCGTTATGCGTTATGCGTTATGCGTTATGCGTTATGCGTTATGCGTTATGCGTTATGCGTTATGCGTTATGCGTTATGGGCTAAGCGTTATGCCTTATGGTTTATACGTTATGCGTTATGCGTTATGCGTTATGAGTTTTGCGTTACGCGTTAAGCGTTATGCGCAATGGGTTATGCGTTATGCGTTATGCGTTATGCGTTATGCGTTATGCGTTATGCGTTATGCGTTATGCGTTATGCGTTATGCGTTATGCGTTATGCGTTATGCGTTATGCGTTATACGTTATGCGTTATCCGTTATGCGTTATGCGTTATGCGTTATGCGTTATGCGTTATGCGTTATGCGTTATGCGTTATGCGTTATGCGTTATGCGTTATGCGTTATGCGTTATGCGTTATGCGTTATGCGTTATGCGTTATGCGTTATGCGTTATGCGTTATGCGTTAAGCGTTATGCGTTATGCGTTATGCGTTATGCGTTATGCGTTATGCGTTATGCGTTATGCGTTATGCGTTATGCGTTATGCGTTATGCGTTATGCGTTATGCGTTATGCGTTATGCGTTATGCGTTATGCGTTATGCGTTATGCGTTATGCGTTATGCGTTATGCGTTATGCGTTATGCGTTATGCGTTATGCGTTATGCGTTATGCGTTATGCGTTATGCGTTATGCGTTATGCGTTATTCGTTATGCGTTATGCGTTATGCGTTATGCGTTATGCGTTATGCGTTATGCGTTATGCGTTATGCGTTATGCGTTATGCGTTATGCGTTATGCGTTATGCGTTATGCGTTATGCGTAACGGGTTATGCGTTATGCGTTATGCGTTATGCGTTATGCGTTATGCGTTATGCGTTATGCGTTATGCGTTATGCGTTATGCGTTATGCGTTATGCGTTATGCGTTATGCGTTATGCGTTATGCGTTATGCGTTATGCGTTATGCGTTATGCGTTATGCGTTATGCGTTATGCGTTATGCGTTATGCGTTATGCGTTATGCGTTATGCGTTATGCGTTATGCGTTATGCGTTATGCGTTATGCGTTATGCGTTATGCGTTATGCGTTATGCGTTATGCGTTATGCGTTATGCGTTATGCGTTATGCGTTATGCGTTATGCGTTATGCGTTATGACTTTTGCATTATGCGTTATGCGTTATGCGTTATGGGCTATGCGTTATGCGTTATGCGTTATGCGTTATGCGTTATGCGTTATGCGTTATGCGTTATGCGTTATGCGTTATGCGTTATGCGTTATGCGTTATGCGTTATGCGTTATGACTTTTGCATTATGCGTTATGCGTTATGCGTTATGCGTTATGGGCTATGCGTTATGCGTTATGCGTTATGCGTTATGCGTTATGCGTTATGCGTTAAGCGTTATGCGTTATGCGTTATGCGTTATGCGTTATGCGTTATGCGTTATGCGTTATGCGTTATGCGTTATGACTTTTGCATTATGCGTTATGCGTTATGCGTTATGGGCTATGCGTTATGGGCTATGCGTTATGCGTTATGCGTTATGCGTTATGCGTTATGCGTTATGCGTTATGCGTTATGCGTTATGCGTTATGCGTTATGACTTTTGCATTATGCGTTATGCGTTATGCGTTATGGGCTATGCGTTATGGGCTATGCGTTATGCGTTATGCGTTATGCGTTATGCGTTATGCGTTATGCGTTATGCGTTATGCGTTATGCGTTATGCGTTATGCGTTATGCGTTATGCGTTATGCGTTATGCGTTATGCGTTAAGCGTTATGCGTTATGCGTTATGCGTTATGCGTTATGCGTTATGCGTTATGCGTTATGCGTTATGCGTTATGCGTTATGCGTTATGCGTTATGCGTTATGCGTTATGCGTTATGCGTTATGCGTTATGCGTTATGCGTTATGCGTTATGCGTTATGCGTTATGCGTTATGCGTTATGCGTTATGCGTTATGCGTTATGCGTTATGCGTTATGCGTTATGACTTTTGCATTATGCGTTATGCGTTATGGGCTATGCGTTATGCGTTATGCGTTATGCGTTATGCGTTTTGCGTTACGCGTTAAGCGTTATGCGCAATGGGTTATGCGTTATGCGTTATGCGTTATGCGTTATGCGTTATGCGTTATGCGTTATGCGTTATGCGTTATGCGTTATGCGTTATGCGTTATGCGTTATGCGTTATGCGTTATGCGTTATGCGTTATGCGTTATGCGTTATGCGTTATGCGTTATGCGTTATGCGTTATGCGTTATGCGTTATTCGTTATGCGTTATGCGTTATGCGTTATGCGTTATGCGTTATGCGTTATGCGTTATGCGTTATGCGTAACGGGTTATGCGTTATGCGTTATGCGTTATGCGTTATGCGTTATGCGTTATGCGTTATGCGTTATGCGTTATGCGTTATGCGTTATGCGTTATGCGTTATGCGTTATGCGTTATGCGTTATGCGTTATGCGTTATGCGTTATGCGTTATGCGTTATGCGTTATGCGTTATGCGTTATGCGTTATGCGTTATGCGTTATGCGTTATGCGTTATGCGTTATGCGTTATGCGTTATGCGTTATGCGTTATGCGTTATGCGTTATGCGTTATGACTTTTGCATTATGCGTTATGCGTTATGCGTTATGCGTTATGCGTTATGCGTTATGCGTTATGCGTTATGCGTTATGCGTTATGCGTTATGCGTTATGCGTTATGCGTTATGCGTTATGCGTTATGCGTTATGCGTTATGCGTTATGCGTTATGCGTTATGCGTTATGCGTTATGCGTTATGCGTTATGCGTTATGCGTTATGCGTTATGCGTTATGCGTTATGCGTTATGCGTTATGCGTTATGCGTTATGCGTTATGCGTTATGCGTTATGCGTTATGCGTTATGACTTTTGCATTATGCGTTATGCGTTATGCGTTATGCGTTATGGGCTATGCGTTATGCGTTATGCGTTATGCGTTATGCGTTATGCGTTATGCGTTATGCGTTATGCGTTATGCGTTATGCGTTATGCGTTATGCGTTATGCGTTATGCGTTATGCGTTATGCGTTATGCGTTATGCGTTATGCGTTATGCGTTATGCGTTATGCGTTATGCGTTATGCGTTATGCGTTATGCGTTATGCGTTATGCGTTATGCGTTATGCGTTATGCGTTATGCGTTATGCGTTATGCGTTATGCGTTATGCGTTATGCGTTATGCGTTATGCGTTATGCGTTATGCGTTATGCGTTATGCGTTATGCGTTATGCGTTATGCGTTATGCGTTATGCGTTATGCGTTATGCGTTATTCGTTATGCGTTATGCGTTATGCGTTATGCGTTATGACTTTTGCATTATGCGTTATGCGTTATGGGCTATGCGTTATGCGTTATGCGTTATGCGTTATGAGTTTTGCGTTATGCGTTATGCGTTATGCGTTATGCGTTATGCGTTATGCGCAATGGGTTATGCGTTATGCGTTATGCGTTATGCGTTATGCGTTATGCGTTATGCGTTATGCGTTATGCGTTATGCGTTATGCGTTATGCGTTATGCGTTATGCGTTATGCGTTATGCGTTACGCGTTATGCGTTATGCGTTATGCGTTATGCGTTATGCGTTATGCGTTATGCGTTATGGGCTAAGCGTTATGCCTTATGGTTTATACGTTATGCGTTATGCGTTATGCGTTATGAGTTTTGCGTTACGCGTTAAGCGTTATGCGCAATGGGTTATGCGTTATGCGTTATGCGTTATGCGTTATGCGTTATGCGTTATGCGTTATGCGTTATGCGTTATGCGTTATGCGTTATGCGTTATGCGTTATGCGTTATGCGTTATGCGTTATGCGTTATGCGTTATGCGTTATGCGTTATGCGTTATGCGTTATGCGTTATGCGTTATGCGTTATGGGCTAAGCGTTATGCCTTATGGTTTATACGTTATGCGTTATGCGTTATGCGTTATGAGTTTTGCGTTACGCGTTAAGCGTTATGCGCAATGGGTTATGCGTTATGCATTATGCGTTATGCGTTATGCGTTATGCGTTATGCGTTATGCGTTATGCGTTATGCGTTATGCGTTATGCGTTATGCGTTATGCGTTATGCGTTATGCGTTATGCGTTATACGTTATGCGTTATCCGTTATGCGTTATGCGTTATGCGTTATGCGTTATGCGTTATGCGTTATGCGTTATGCGTTATGCGTTATGACTTTTGCATTATGCGTTATGCGTTATGCGTTATGCGTTATGGGCTATGCGTTATGGGATATGCGTTATGCGTTATGCGTTATGCGTTATGCGTTATGCGTTATGCGTTATGCGTTATGCGTTATGGGCTATGCGTTATGCGTTATGCGTTATGCGTTATGCGTTATGCGTTATGCGTTATGCGTTATGCGTTATGCGTTATGCGTTATGCGTTATGCGTTATGCGTTATGCGTTATGCGTTATGCGTTATGCGTTATGCGTTATGCGTTATGCGTTATGCGTTATTCGTTATGCGTTATGCGTTATGCGTTATGCGTTATGCGTTATGCGTTATGCGTAACGGGTTATGCGTTATGCGTTATGCGTTATGCGTTATGCGTTATGCGTTATGCGTTATGCGTTATGCGTTATGCGTTATGCGTTATGCGTTATGCGTTATGCGTTATGCGTTATGCGTTATGCGTTATGCGTTATGCGTTATGCGTTATGCGTTATGCGTTATGCGTTATGCGTTATGCGTTATGCGTTATGCGTTATGCGTTATGCGTTATGCGTTATGCGTTATGCGTTATGCGTTTTTCGTTATGCGTTATGCGTTATGCGTTATGCGTTATGACTTTTGCATTATGCGTTATGCGTTATGGGCTATGCGTTATGCGTTATGCGTTATGCGTTATGAGTTTTGCGTTATGCGTTATGCGTTATGCGTTATGCGTTATGCGTTATGCGCAATGGGTTATGCGTTATGCGTTATGCGTTATGCGTTATGCGTTATGCGTTATGCGTTATGCGTTATGCGTTATGCGTTATGCGTTATGCGTTATGCGTTATGCGTTATGCGTTATGCGTTATGCGTTATGCGTTATGCGTTATGCGTTATGCGTTATGCGTTATGCGTTATGCGTTATGCGTTATGCGTTATGCGTTATGCGTTATGCGTTATGCGTTATGCGTTATGCGTTATGCGTTATGGGCTAAGCGTTATGCCTTATGGTTTATACGTTATGCGTTATGCGTTATGCGTTATGAGTTTTGCGTTACGCGTTAAGCGTTATGCGCAATGGGTTATGCGTTATGCGTTATGCGTTATGCGTTATGCGTTATGCGTTATGCGTTATGCGTTATGCGTTATGCGTTATGCGTTAAGCGTTATGCGTTATGCGTTATGCGTTATGCGTTATGCGTTATGCGTTATGCGTTATGCGTTATGCGTTATGCGTTATGCGTTATGCGTTATGCGTTATGCGTTATGCGTTATGCGTTATGCGTTATGCGTTATGCGTTATGCGTTATGCGTTATGCGTTATGCGTTATGCGTTATGCGTTATGCGTTATGCGTTATGCGTTATGCGTTATGCGTTATGCGTTATGCGTTATGCGTTATGCGTTATGCGTTATGGGCTAAGCGTTATGCCTTATGGTTTATACGTTATGCGTTATGCGTTATGCGTTATGAGTTTTGCGTTACGCGTTAAGCGTTATGCGCAATGGGTTATGCGTTATGCATTATGCGTTATGCGTTATGCGTTATGCGTTATGCGTTATGCGTTATGCGTTATGCGTTATGCGTTATGCGTTATGCGTTATGCGTTATGCGTTATGCGTTATGCGTTATGCGTTATGCGTTATGCGTTATACGTTATGCGTTATCCGTTATGCGTTATGCGTTATGCGTTATGCGTTATGCGTTATGCGTTATGCGTTATGACTTTTGCATTATGCGTTATGCGTTATGCGTTATGCGTTATGGGCTATGCGTTATGGGCTATGCGTTATGCGTTATGCGTTATGCGTTATGCGTTATGCGTTATGCGTTATGCGTTATGCGTTATGCGTTATGCGTTATGCGTTATGCGTTATGCGTTATGCGTTATGCGTTATGCGTTATGCGTTATGCGTTAAGCGTTATGCGTTATGCGTTATGCGTTATGCGTTATGCGTTATGCGTTATGCGTTATGCGTTATGCGTTATGCGTTATGCGTTATGCGTTATGCGTTATGCGTTATGCGTTATGCGTTATGCGTTATGCGTTATGCGTTATGCGTTATGCGTTATGCGTTATGCGTTATGCGTTATGCGTTATGCGTTATGCGTTATGCGTTATGCGTTATGCGTTATGCGTTATGCGTTATGCGTTATGCGTTATGCGTTATGCGTTATGCGTTATGCGTTATGCGTTATGCGTTATGCGTTATGCGTTATGCGTTATGCGTTATGCGTTATGCGTTATGCGTTATGCGTTATGCGTTATGCGTTATGCGTTATGCGTTATGCGTTATGCGTTATGCGTTATGCGTTATGCGTTATGCGTTATGCGTTATGACTTTTGCATTATGCGTTATGCGTTATGGGCTATGCGTTATGCGTTATGCGTTATGCGTTATGCGTTATGAGTTTTGCGTTACGCGTTAAGCGTTATGCGCAATGGGTTATGCGTTATGCGTTATGCGTTATGCGTTATGCGTTATGCGTTATGCGTTATGCGTTATGCGTTATGCGTTATGCGTTATGCGTTATGCGTTATGCGTTATGCGTTATGCGTTATGCGTTATGCGTTATGCGTTATGCGTTATGCGTTATGCGTTATGCGTTATGCGTTATGGGCTAAGCGTTATGCCTTATGGTTTATACGTTATGCGTTATGCGTTATGAGTTTTGCGTTACGCGTTAAGCGTTATGCGCAATGGGTTATGCGTTATGCGTTATGCGTTATGCGTTATGCGTTATGCGTTATGCGTTATGCGTTATGCGTTATGCGTTATGCGTTATGCGTTATGCGTTATGCGTTATGCGTTATGCGTTATGCGTTATGCGTTATGCGTTATGCGTTATGCGTTATGCGTTATGCGTTATGCGTTATGCGTTATGCGTTATGCGTTATGCGTTATGCGTTATGCGTTATGCGTTATGCGTTATGCGTTATGCGTTATGCGTTATGCGTTATGCGTTATGCGTTATGCGTTATGACTTTTGCATTATGCGTTATGCGTTATGGGCTATGCGTTATGCGTTATGCGTTATGCGTTATGAGTTTTGCGTTACGCGTTAAGCGTTATGCGCAATGGGTTATGCGTTATGCGTTATGCGTTATGCGTTATGCGTTATGCGTTATGCGTTATGCGTTATGCGTTATGCGTTATGCGTTATGCGTTATGCGTTATGCGTTATGCGTTATGCGTTATGCGTTATGCGTTATGCGTTATGCGTTATGCGTTATGCGTTATGCGTTATGCGTTATGCGTTATGCGTTATGCGTTATGCGTTATGCGTTATGCGTTATGCGTTATGCGTTATGCGTTATGGGCTAAGCGTTATGCCTTATGGTTTATACGTTATGCGTTATGCGTTATGAGTTTTGCGTTACGCGTTAAGCGTTATGCGCAATGGGTTATGCGTTATGCGTTATGCGTTATGCGTTATGCGTTATGCGTTATGCGTTATGCGTTATGCGTTATGCGTTATGCGTTATGCGTTATGCGTTATGCGTTATGCGTTATGCGTTATGCGTTATGGGCTAAGCGTTATGCCTTATGGTTTATACGTTATGCGTTATGCGTTATGCGTTATGAGTTTTGCGTTACGCGTTAAGCGTTATGCGCAATGGGTTATGCGTTATGCGTTATGCGTTATGCGTTATGCGTTATGCGTTATGCGTTATGCGTTATGCGTTATGCGTTATGCGTTATGCGTTATGCGTTATGCGTTATGCGTTATGCGTTATGCGTTATGCGTTATGCGTTATGCGTTATGCGTTATGCGTTATGCGTTATGCGTTATGCGTTATGCGTTATGCGTTATGCGTTATGCGTTATGCGTTATGCGTTATGCGTTATGCGTTATGCGTTATTCGTTATGCGTTATGCGTTATGCGTTATGCGTTATGACTTTTGCATTATGCGTTATGCGTTATGGGCTATGCGTTATGCGTTATGCGTTATGCGTTATGAGTTTTGCGTTATGCGTTATGCGTTATGCGTTATGCGTTATGCGTTATGCGTTATGCGTTATGCGTTATGCGTTATGCGTTATGCGTTATGCGTTATGCGTTATGCGTCATGCGTTATGCGTTATGCGTTATGCGTTATGCGTTATGCGTTATGCGTTATGCGTTATGCGTTATGCGTTATGCGTTATGCGTTATGCGTTATGCGTTATGCGTTATGCGTTATGCGTTATGCGTTATGCGTTATGCGTTATGCGTTATGCGTTATGCGTTATGCGTTATGCGTTATGCGTTATGCGTTATGCGTTATGCGTTATGCGTTATGCGTTATGCGTTATGCGTTATGCGTTATGCGTTATGCGTTATGCGTTATGCGTTATGCGTTATGCGTTATGCGTTATGCGTTATGCGTTATGCGTTATGCGTTATGCGTTATGCGTTATGCGTTATGCGTTATGCGTTATGCGTTATGCGTTATGACTTTTGCATTATGCGTTATGCGTTATGCGTTATGGGCTATGCGTTATGCGTTATGCGTTATGCGTTATGCGTTATGCGTTATGCGTTATGCGTTATGCGTTATGCGTTATGCGTTATGCGTTATGCGTTATGCGTAATGCGTTATGCGTTATGCGTTATGCGTTATGCGTTATGCGTTATGCGTTATGCGTTATGCGTTATGCGTTATGCGTTATGCGTTATGCGTTATGCGTTATGCGTTATGCGTTATGCGTTATGCGTTATGCGTTATGCGTTATGCGTTATGCGTTATGCGTTATGCGTTATGCGTTATGCGTTATGCGTTATGCGTTATGCGTTATGCGTTATGCGTTATGCGTTATGCGTTATGCGTTATGCGTTATGCGTTATGCGTTATGCGTTATGCGTTATGCGTTATGCGTTATGCGTTATGCGTTATGCGTTATGCGTTATGCGTTATGCGTTATGCGTTATGCGTTATGCGTTATGCGTTATGCGTTATGCGTTATGCGTTATGACTTTTGCATTATGCGTTATGCGTTATGGGCTATGCGTTATGCGTTATGCGTTATGCGTTATGAGTTTTGCGTTACGCGTTAAGCGTTATGCGCAATGGGTTATGCGTTATGCGTTATGCGTTATGCGTTATGCGTTATGCGTTATGCGTTATGCGTTATGCGTTATGCGTTATGCGTTATGCGTTATGCGTTATGCGTTATGCGTTATGCGTTATGCGTTATGCGTTATGCGTTATGCGTTATGCGTTATGCGTTATGCGTTATGCGTTATGCGTTATGCGTTATGCGTTATGCGTTATGCGTTATGCGTTATGCGTTATGCGTTATGCGTTATGGGCTAAGCGTTATGCCTTATGGTTTATACGTTATGCGTTATGCGTTATGAGTTTTGCGTTACGCGTTAAGCGTTATGCGCAATGGGTTATGCGTTATGCGTTATGCGTTATGCGTTATGCGTTATGCGTTATGCGTTATGCGTTATGCGTTATGCGTTATGCGTTATGCGTTATGCGTTATGCGTTATGCGTTATGCGTTATGCGTTATGGGCTAAGCGTTATGCCTTATGGTTTATACGTTATGCGTTATGCGTTATGCGTTATGAGTTTTGCGTTACGCGTTAAGCGTTATGCGCAATGGGTTATGCGTTATGCGTTATGCGTTATGCGTTATGCGTTATGCGTTATGCGTTATGCGTTATGCGTTATGCGTTATGCGTTATGCGTTATGCGTTATGCGTTATGCGTTATGCGTTATGCGTTATGCGTTATGCGTTATGCGTTATGCGTTATGCGTTATGCGTTATGCGTTATGCGTTATGCGTTATGCGTTATGCGTTATGCGTTATGCGTTATGCGTTATGCGTTATGCGTTATGCGTTATGCGTTATTCGTTATGCGTTATGCGTTATGCGTTATGCGTTATGACTTTTGCATTATGCGTTATGCGTTATGGGCTATGCGTTATGCGTTATGCGTTATGCGTTATGAGTTTTGCGTTATGCGTTATGCGTTATGCGTTATGCGTTATGCGTTATGCGTTATGCGTTATGCGTTATGCGTTATGCGTTATGCGTTATGCGTTATGCGTTATGCGTCATGCGTTATGCGTTATGCGTTATGCGTTATGCGTTATGCGTTATGCGTTATGCGTTATGCGTTATGCGTTATGCGTTATGCGTTATGCGTTATGCGTTATGCGTTATGCGTTATGCGTTATGCGTTATGCGTTATGCGTTATGCGTTATGCGTTATGCGTTATGCGTTATGCGTTATGCGTTATGCGTTATGCGTTATGCGTTATGCGTTATGCGTTATGCGTTATGCGTTATGCGTTATGCGTTATGCGTTATGCGTTATGCGTTATGCGTTATGCGTTATGCGTTATGCGTTATGCGTTATGCGTTATGCGTTATGCGTTATGCGTTATGCGTTATGCGTTATGCGTTATGCGTTATGACTTTTGCATTATGCGTTATGCGTTATGCGTTATGGGCTATGCGTTATGCGTTATGCGTTATGCGTTATGCGTTATGCGTTATGCGTTATGCGTTATGCGTTATGCGTTATGCGTTATGCGTTATGCGTTATGCGTTATGCGTAATGCGTTATGCGTTATGCGTTATGCGTTATGCGTTATGCGTTATGCGTTATGCGTTATGCGTTATGCGTTATGCGTTATGCGTTATGCGTTATGCGTTATGCGTTATGCGTTATGCGTTATGCGTTATGCGTTATGCGTTTTGCGTTATGCGTTATGCGTTATGCGTTATGCGTTATGCGTTATGCGTTATGCGTTATGCGTTATGCGTTATGCGTTATGCGTTATGCGTTATGCGTTATGCGTTATGCGTTATGCGTTATGCGTTATGCGTTATGCGTTATTCGTTATGCGTTATGCGTTATGCGTTATGCGTTATGACTTTTGCATTATGCGTTATGCGTTATGGGCTATGCGTTATGCGTTATGCGTTATGCGTTATGAGTTTTGCGTTATGCGTTATGCGTTATGCGTTATGCGTTATGCGTTATGCGCAATGGGTTATGCGTTATGCGTTATGCGTTATGCGTTATGCGTTATGCGTTATGCGTTATGCGTTATGCGTTATGCGTTATGCGTTATGCGTTATGCGTTATGCGTTATGCGTTATGCGTTATGCGTTATGCGTTATGCGTTATGCGTTATGCGTTATGCGTTATGCGTTATGCGTTATGCGTTATGCGTTATGCGTTATGCGTTATGCGTTATGCGTTATGCGTTATGCGTTATGGGCTAAGCGTTATGCGTTATGCGTTATGCGTTATGCGTTATGCGTTATGCGTTATGCGTTATGCGTTATGCGTTATGCGTTATGCGTTATGCGTTATGCGTTATGCGTTATGCGTTATGCGTTATGCGTTATGCGTTATGCGTTATGCGTTATGCGTTATGCGTTATGCGTTATGCGTTATGCGTTATGCGTTATGCGTTATGCGTTATGCGTTATGCGTTATGCGTTATGCGTTATGCGTTATGCGTTATGCGTTATGCGTTATGCGTTATGCGTTATGCGTTATGCGTTATGCGTTATGCGTTATGCGTTATGCGTTATGCGTTATGCGTTATGCGTTATGACTTTTGCATTATGCGTTATGCGTTATGGGCTATGCGTTATGCGTTATGCGTTATGCGTTATGAGTTTTGCGTTACGCGTTAAGCGTTATGCGCAATGGGTTATGCGTTATGCGTTATGCGTTATGCGTTATGCGTTATGCGTTATGCGTTATGCGTTATGCGTTATGCGTTATGCGTTATGCGTTATGCGTTATGCGTTATGCGTTATGCGTTATGCGTTATGCGTTATGCGTTATGCGTTATGCGTTATGCGTTATGCGTTATGCGTTATGCGTTATGCGTTATGCGTTATGCGTTATGCGTTATGCGTTATGCGTTATGCGTTATGCGTTATGGGCTAAGCGTTATGCCTTATGGTTTATACGTTATGCGTTATGCGTTATGAGTTTTGCGTTACGCGTTAAGCGTTATGCGCAATGGGTTATGCGTTATGCGTTATGCGTTATGCGTTATGCGTTATGCGTTATGCGTTATGCGTTATGCGTTATGCGTTATGCGTTATGCGTTATGCGTTATGCGTTATGCGTTATGCGTTATGCGTTATGCGTTATGCGTTATGGGCTAAGCGTTATGCCTTATGGTTTATACGTTATGCGTTATGCGTTATGCGTTATGAGTTTTGCGTTACGCGTTAAGCGTTATGCGCAATGGGTTATGCGTTATGCGTTATGCGTTATGCGTTATGCGTTATGCGTTATGCGTTATGCGTTATGCGTTATGCGTTATGCGTTATGCGTTATGCGTTATGCGTTATGCGTTATGCGTTATGCGTTATGCGTTATGCGTTATGCGTTATGCGTTATGCGTTATGCGTTATGCGTTATGCGTTATGCGTTATGCGTTATGCGTTATGCGTTATGCGTTATGCGTTATGCGTTATGCGTTATGCGTTATTCGTTATGCGTTATGCGTTATGCGTTATGCGTTATGACTTTTGCATTATGCGTTATGCGTTATGGGCTATGCGTTATGCGTTATGCGTTATGCGTTATGAGTTTTGCGTTATGCGTTATGCGTTATGCGTTATGCGTTATGCGTTATGCGTTATGCGTTATGCGTTATGCGTTATGCGTTATGCGTTATGCGTTATGCGTTATGCGTCATGCGTTATGCGTTATGCGTTATGCGTTATGCGTTATGCGTTATGCGTTATGAGTTTTGCGTTACGCGTTAAGCGTTATGCGCAATGGGTTATGCGTTATGCGTTATGCGTTATGCGTTATGCGTTATGCGTTATGCGTTATGCGTTATGCGTTATGCGTTATGCGTTATGCGTTATGCGTTATGCGTTATGCGTTATGCGTTATGCGTTATGCGTTATGCGTTATGGGCTAAGCGTTATGCCTTATGGTTTATACGTTATGCGTTATGCGTTATGCGTTATGAGTTTTGCGTTACGCGTTAAGCGTTATGCGCAATGGGTTATGCGTTATGCGTTATGCGTTATGCGTTATGCGTTATGCGTTATGCGTTATGCGTTATGCGTTATGCGTTATGCGTTATGCGTTATGCGTTATGCGTTATGCGTTATGCGTTATGCGTTATGCGTTATGCGTTATGCGTTATGCGTTATGCGTTATGCGTTATGCGTTATGCGTTATGCGTTATGCGTTATGCGTTATGCGTTATGCGTTATGCGTTATGCGTTATTCGTTATGCGTTATGCGTTATGCGTTATGCGTTATGACTTTTGCATTATGCGTTATGCGTTATGGGCTATGCGTTATGCGTTATGCGTTATGCGTTATGAGTTTTGCGTTATGCGTTATGCGTTATGCGTTATGCGTTATGCGTTATGCGTTATGCGTTATGCGTTATGCGTTATGCGTTATGCGTTATGCGTTATGCGTTATGCGTCATGCGTTATGCGTTATGCGTTATGCGTTATGCGTTATGCGTTATGCGTTATGCGTTATGCGTTATGCGTTATGCGTTATGCGTTATGCGTTATGCGTTATGCGTTATGCGTTATGCGTTATGCGTTATGCGTTATGCGTTATGCGTTATGCGTTATGCGTTATGCGTTATGCGTTATGCGTTATGCGTTATGCGTTATGCGTTATGCGTTATGCGTTATGCGTTATGCGTTATGCGTTATGCGTTATGCGTTATGCGTTATGCGTTATGCGTTATGCGTTATGCGTTATGCGTTATGCGTTATGCGTTATGCGTTATGCGTTATGCGTTATGCGTTATGCGTTATGCGTTATGCGTTATGCGTTATGCGTTATGCGTTATGCGTTATGCGTTATGCGTTATGCGTTATGCGTTATGCGTTATGCGTTATGCGTTATGCGTTATGCGTTATGCGTTATGCGTTATGCGTTATGCGTTATGCGTTATGCGTTATGCGTTATGCGTTATGCGTTATGCGTTATGCGTTATGCGTTATGCGTTATGCGTTATGCGTTATGCGTTATGCGTTATGGGCTAAGCGTTATGCCTTATGGTTTATACGTTATGCGTTATGCGTTATGAGTTTTGCGTTACGCGTTAAGCGTTATGCGCAATGGGTTATGCGTTATGCGTTATGCGTTATGCGTTATGCGTTATGCGTTATGCGTTATGCGTTATGCGTTATGCGTTATGCGTTATGCGTTATGCGTTATGCGTTATGCGTTATGCGTTATGCGTTATGCGTTATGCGTTATGGGCTAAGCGTTATGCCTTATGGTTTATACGTTATGCGTTATGCGTTATGCGTTATGAGTTTTGCGTTACGCGTTAAGCGTTATGCGCAATGGGTTATGCGTTATGCGTTATGCGTTATGCGTTATGCGTTATGCGTTATGCGTTATGCGTTATGCGTTATGCGTTATGCGTTATGCGTTATGCGTTATGCGTTATGCGTTATGCGTTATGCGTTATGCGTTATGCGTTATGCGTTATGCGTTATGCGTTATGCGTTATGCGTTATGCGTTATGCGTTATGCGTTATGCGTTATGCGTTATGCGTTATGCGTTATGCGTTATGCGTTATGCGTTATGCGTTATTCGTTATGCGTTATGCGTTATGCGTTATGCGTTATGACTTTTGCATTATGCGTTATGCGTTATGGGCTATGCGTTATGCGTTATGCGTTATGCGTTATGAGTTTTGCGTTATGCGTTATGCGTTATGCGTTATGCGTTATGCGTTATGCGTTATGCGTTATGCGTTATGCGTTATGCGTTATGCGTTATGCGTTATGCGTTATGCGTCATGCGTTATGCGTTATGCGTTATGCGTTATGCGTTATGCGTTATGCGTTATGCGTTATGCGTTATGCGTTATGCGTTATGCGTTATGCGTTATGCGTTATGCGTTATGCGTTATGCGTTATGCGTTATGCGTTATGCGTTATGCGTTATGCGTTATGCGTTATGCGTTATGCGTTATGCGTTATGCGTTATGCGTTATGCGTTATGCGTTATGCGTTATGCGTTATGCGTTATGCGTTATGCGTTATGCGTTATGCGTTATGCGTTATGCGTTATGCGTTATGCGTTATGCGTTATGCGTTATGCGTTATGCGTTATGCGTTATGCGTTATGCGTTATGCGTTATGCGTTATGCGTTATGACTTTTGCATTATGCGTTATGCGTTATGCGTTATGGGCTATGCGTTATGCGTTATGCGTTATGCGTTATGCGTTATGCGTTATGCGTTATGCGTTATGCGTTATGCGTTATGCGTTATGCGTTATGCGTTATGCGTTATGCGTAATGCGTTATGCGTTATGCGTTATGCGTTATGCGTTATGCGTTATGCGTTATGCGTTATGCGTTATGCGTTATGCGTTATGCGTTATGCGTTATGCGTTATGCGTTATGCGTTATGCGTTATGCGTTATGCGTTATGCGTTTTGCGTTATGCGTTATGCGTTATGCGTTATGCGTTATGCGTTATGCGTTATGCGTTATGCGTTATGCGTTATGCGTTATGCGTTATGCGTTATGCGTTATGCGTTATGCGTTATGCGTTATGCGTTATGCGTTATGCGTTATTCGTTATGCGTTATGCGTTATGCGTTATGCGTTATGACTTTTGCATTATGCGTTATGCGTTATGGGCTATGCGTTATGCGTTATGCGTTATGCGTTATGAGTTTTGCGTTATGCGTTATGCGTTATGCGTTATGCGTTATGCGTTATGCGCAATGGGTTATGCGTTATGCGTTATGCGTT
>NW_027471299.1:0-26934 GCF_051020765.1 Lasioglossum baleicum
AATCTATGTTTCTTATATTAATACTTATTTCGCAATATAAGTGTAAGACAGATATTGAACATTGTTAAATATTCAACGTGGGTATTCAGGATAGGTATACCAATGCAGAAACGTTCCGACTGAGGAATAATATTGAACTACTTCATTCACATGGGCTGGGTTTCTATACTATAATTTTCTGGTAGAGTAGGCTGCTTCCAGTCACGTGTTATCTGGTTTTGGCTGATATTGCTACGGTTGCTGTCTGGGCGATGCGTCTGGTGTTTCGTTGGCTGGATTTTGGCTGGCGTCGCACCGTCCAAAAGCAAAATGTGCTGTATTAACAGTGTAGCAAGGTATTCAGAGGAACAAATGAGCATACATTTTAGTGCGTAAAGCGTGAAACCGTTGCAGAACGTTACCTGTTCCTATATAGTCAATCTTTTTACCGAGGACTTTGCCCTCTGCGAACCTAGCGCTATGAACCAAGAGCGTAACATCGTGATCAGAGAAACAAATTAGCATACATTTTGGTGGTGGGCACCTAAATTTCATGAAGGAATTAGAAGATCTAGTGTCAATCACTTCGAGTACCTTACATCCTTCTGTGAAAGTCGCAAATCTAAGTCAATAGCTTCACATATCCAGCAATTCCGAAAGTCGATTCAGATGTTCCGGGAGTAAATGCGCGGTAAAGAGTTGGCAATAGACACCATAATTCAAGGTTTGTATATTAAAGTACAGCATTAAACCGTTTGAGATCGTTAACAACTGCTATAAATTCAAACGTTTTACCGAAGGTTTTAACTTCCGCGAAACTCACACGCTTCATCGAGAGGAGAGCTCCTTGGTCATTGAAGAAATCAGAATTCATTTCTGTGGTGGGCATCTTAACTTCGTGTTTGAATTAGGTGTTCGGTGGTCAATCCGCTCGCGATCGTTGCCCCTTCTCTGAAATGCGAATGGCTATGTGTGTAGCTTCACCTATCCCGATATACCGAGAGCCAACTACGGATTACCTGAATAAATCCGCTGTTGGTTATTGGCAATAGACACCTCAATTCACGGATTGAATATTAAAGCAGGCTGTCAAGCCGTTCTCCAAAATTACCTATTTGTGTAGGGTTAAGCTTCTTACAGAACGCCTTACCCTCCGAAAAACTAACCATCTGTGCATAGAGTATAACACCGTGTTCAGAGATACGAACTTGTATTCATTTTAGTGTAGAGCACCTTAGTATCATGCAAGAAGTAAAAGATCGAGTGTCAAACCACTTGAGAACGTTACCACCTTCAGTGAGAGTCGAACGGCTAAGTCAATACCTTCACCCTTCCTATGATTCGGAAAATCAAACCACATATTCCGGGAGTAAATGCACTGTACAGAATTGGCAATAGACACCTCAATTCACGGTTTGAATATTACAACAGGCCGTCATTCCGATGTATAACAGTGCCTATAGGCGGGGGATCAAATGTCATACAGATTGCCTTGCCCTCCGGAAAACTAACACGCTGTATCGATAGTATATCGCTGTGTTCAGAGGTACAAGCTAGTATGCACTTTTGCGACGAACACCGTAACTTTGTGTAGGAATTTGATGATCGAGGGCCAAATCGTTCGAGAACGTTACCACTTTCTGTGAGGTACGAACGGCTATGTCAATATCTTCACCTATCCTGTGATTCGGAGATTTAAACGATGTTTTGCGGGACTAAATGCCCCGTACAGTATTGGCAATAGATACCACAGTTCAAGGTATCAATATTGAGCCAAATCGTCAAACCGTCATTGGACATTAGCTATTCCAATAAAGTCAACCCTTTTACCGAAAGGCTGACATTCCAAGAAGATAACCAGCAGTATCGAGAGTATGACTTCGTGTTCAGAGATCAAATTAGTATTAATTATAGTGACTGACAGCTTAATATCATCTATGAATCAGAAGGTGGAGGGTCATACGGTTCGAGAACGTTGCCACCTCCTGTGAGAGACGACCGGCTAAGTGAATACCTTCACCTATTCCGTTATTCCGCGATTCAAACCAGACATTTCGCGAGTAAGTCCGCTGAACGGTATTGACAATGGTATTGGCAATGTGCAGAGTCTAACCGTTGTAGAAGGTTACCCGTTGATATGGAGACAAACTTTATACGAGGGGCCTTACTTTCCGCGATCCTCACCCGCTGTCTCGAGATTATAGCTACGTGTTCAGATATACGAATTAGTACACATCCTATAGTCACGCACATTAATTTCATTTATGCTGTAGAAGGTCGTGCGTCATACCGTTCGAGTACGTTACCACCCTCCCTGATAGACAAACGGCTAACTCAATAGCTTTACCTATTCGTTGATAATAATAGTTAAACCTCGCATCCCGGGAGTTAATCAGCTGAACAGTATTGGCACACCACGCCATAATGCACGGTTCGAATAGTGAAGTAGAGCGTCAAACCGTTTTGAGCGTTTCCAGTTTTGTATAAAGTCAAACGATTTACTGAAGGCCTTACCCTGCGAGAGCCTAACCCGCAGTATCGAGAGTATATCTTCGTGTTCAGAGATTCAAAATTAGTATACATTGCAGTGATGGGCACCTTCATTTCATGTGTGCATGAGATGATCGAGAGGCAAACTGGACCAAAACGTTACCATCTTCTATGTGGAATCGCATATCTAACACAATAGCTGCACCTATCCTGTCATTCCGCGAGGCAAACCTGGCATTCCTGGAGTAAATCCTCTAAACAATATTGGTAGTAGATACCATAATTCACGGCTTGAATATTAGAGTAGAGCGTAGAAACCGTTTAAGAACCTTACCAATTGGTATAAGGTCAAATGTTTTACCGAAGACCTTACCCACCGAATACCTATCGCGCTTTACCGAGAGCATAACATCGTGTTCAGAGGAACATATTAGAATACATTTTAGTGACGGGCTCATTAATTTCATTCATGAATTCGAAGATCGAGTGTCAGACTGTTCGAGAAAGTTGTTATCATCTTTGAGATTCGAACAGGTAATTCAATAGCTCCATTCAGCCTGTGATTCTGAAACTCAACTGAGATTTTGCGGGAGTAAATGCGCTGTACAGTATTGGCAATAGATGCCATAATTCGCGGATTTATTACTAAAATAGAGTGTCGCGCCGTGTAAGAACGTTACCAATTCCTATAAAGTCAAACGTTTTACCGAGGACATTATCTACCGAAAAACTTATCCGATGTAACGAGTGTACAACATCGTGTTTAGATGTACGAACTCGAATATAATTTAGCAACGTGGAACTTAATTTCGTGCATGAATTAGAAGATCGAGTGTCGGACTGTTCGAGAACGTTACCACCTACTTTGTGAGTCGCACATCTAAGTCAATAGCTGCACATATCCTGTGATTCCGAAAAGTAAATCAGGTACTGAAGATAATACCGCGAATTAATGTGTATAGAGCCAATACCTTTCAGCGGAATTACTCCCGGAATAGCTGTGTTTGACTGTCGGAATCGCATGAGAGGTGGAGCTTCTGAATTTCTTGTGCGTCTCTGAAAGAAGGTGGTATCGCTCAGGAACGGTTTGACCAACGATTTTGTAATTCATACATGAATCTATGGTGCCCAATCACTGAAATGTATTCCATGGTGCTCCTCTGAACACGAAGTTATACTCTCGATACATCGGGTCAGCTGCTCCGAAAGTAAGGCTTTGGGTAAAATGTTAGACTCTATACCAATATATAACGTTCTACAACGGTCTGACGGTCTGTTTTAATATTTATTCCGATCATTAAGGTGTATATTGCCAATAGTGTACGGGGCATTTACTCCCGGATTACCTGATATGACTCTAAGAATCGCAGCATACGTGAAGCTATTGGCCATGCCGTTCGACTCCCAAAAGCAGGTGTTAACATTCTTGAACGGTTAGACAATAGATCCTCTAATTCAAACATGAAATTAGGGTGGGCGTTACTAAAATGAGTACTAGTTTGTTTCCTTGATAATAAATTATAATCTCGATACAGGGCCATAGGTTCTGGAAGGGTAATGTCTTCGATAAAAGGTTTGACTTTATACGAATGCGTTGCGATCAACAACGGTGTAACGTTTTACTCTAATAAGGAAACTGAGAATTAAGGTACCTATTACAATTACCGTAGAGCGCATTTATTACCGGAATACCCGGTTTGGCCCTGGGAATAAAAGGATGGGTGAATCTATTGACTGAGCCCTTCGACTCTTAAAGAAGGTGGTAACGAACTCGACGGTTAGTCACTCCATCTCTAATTCATACATGGAATCAAAGTGACACCCTCTAAAATGTCTACCATTTTGTTTCCACGATCACTAAACAAGACACTACTAACAGCCGGTTGGTCTTCTCGGAACGTACGGCCTTCGGTAAAATGATTCATCGTATACGAGTAGGTGACGATCTACAACGGACAGACGCTCAACCTTAATATTCGTTCGTGAATTATGGGTCGAATTGCCAATACTTATCACCGGATTAACTCCCGGAATACCTGGCATGGCAGTCGCAGTTACAGGATAAGTAAGGTTACTGACTTAGCCGTTCAAATCCCAATGAATGTGGTCACTTTCCCCAACGGTTTGATACTCGATATTGCAATTTCATACATGAAATTAAGGTACCCGTCACTGAAACGTATCCTTATGTCTTTTACTGAACACGGAGATATACTCTGAATACAGCGAGTTTGGTTCTCGAGTTGTAAGAATTTCGATAAATGCTTTACTCTGTGGCAATATGTAACTTCCTACAACGGCTTGACTGTGTACGTTCATACTTATTCCGTGAAATATAGTGAGTATTGCCAATAGTGTTCATCGGATTTACTCCCGGAACACCCGGTATGACTCTCGGAATCACAGGATAGGTGAAGCTATCGACATAGCCGTTCGGCTCGCAAGGAGTGTGGTGACGTTCTCGAACTGTTTGACACTCGATATTCTGATTCATATATGAAACTAAGGTGCCCGTCACTAAAATGAATTCTAATTTCTTTCTCTGAAAGCGAACGTATGGTCTCGATGAAGCCGCTGATGTTCGCGGAAGGTAAGGCTTTCGGTAAAACGTTTGGCTTTAGTCCAATTGGAAACGATTTCATACGGATTGACGCTCAACGTTAATATTTAAACCTTGAAATAAGGTGTCTACTGCCAATAGTGTTCTGCGGATTGACTCCCGGTATACCTGTTGTGTTTCTCCGAATCACAGGATAGATGAAGCTATTGACTGGGTCTTTCGACCCGCATAGAGTGTTCTAATGTTCTAGAACGGTTCGACACTGTACTATAATATTCATACACTGAATTAAGATGGCTACTGCCAATACTGATCAGCGCATTTACTCCGGGTATACCTGTCTTCAATTTTGGAATCACAGGATAGGTTATGCGATTGACACAGCTGTGCGATTTTGCTACCCATGCATGAAAATTAGGTATCCGATTGATAAAATGTGTACTAATTAAATGCCGTGACCACTAAGAAAAACATTCGCTACAGCGGGATATGCTTCCCGGAAGTTAAGGACATCGGTAAAAAGGTTGACTCTAAGAATCGATAACGTTCCACAGCGGTATCACACTCTACTTTAATATACAACCCGTGGAATTAAGGTGACAAATGTCAATTCTCTTCAGCGGATTTTTCTCCGGGAATTCCAAGTTTGACTCTCTGAGTCACAGGATAGGTGATGCTATTGACTCCGCCGCTCGAATCTCGCAGAAGCTGGTAACGTTCTCGAACGGTTTGACACTAGAGCTTCCTATTAATACACGAAATTAAGCTATTCGCCTGCTACAATATCTATTAATACGCTCCTGTGAACCCGATGCAAGACAATCGGATATCGGTTAAGAAGAATGACTTTATAACAATTGTAATGATCTCCGACGGTTTGATTACCACCTTAATATCGTGAATTACGGTGGCTATTGACAATAATGTTCAGCGCATTAAGTCCAGGAATACAAGGTTGACTCTCGAATCTTAACTATAGGTGAAGCTATTGATTCAGACGACGGTGGTAACGATCTCGATCAGTTTGACATTCGATCATCTCATGCATACATGAAATAAATGTGCCCGTGAAAATGTAAAGGAATCTTCTTCTCTATACACGACGTTATACTGTTGATACAGCGGGTTAGTTTCTCCGAAGATATGTCCTTCGGAGAATAGTTTCACTCTATACCAATCCGTAATGTTATACAACGGTTTGGCTTTGCATTTTAATGTTCATACGCGAAATAGGGTATCTAATGTACTACAGGCTACTGGTACTCTCATAATCATTGGATTGGGGCGGCTATTGACTCAGCCGTTCGAGTTTCAAAGAAGGTGGTATCGACCTCGACAGGTTTGACCCCAGATATTGTAATTTATACATCAAATTAAGGTGCCAGACACTAAAATGCATACTAACTTGTATCTGTGAGGACAAAGTTAAACTCTCGATTCGGCGGGTTAATATCTCGGCTGGTAAGGTCTTCGGAAATACGTTTGACTTTATATCAACTGGTAACGTTCTCAAGCTGCTTCATGCTCTACTTTAATATTCAAACCGCGAGATAGGGTATCCACTGGTAATTCTCATCAGCGGATATACTTATGGTACAGATAGTTTGACTCTCCGAATCACTGGATAGGTGAAGCTATTGACTTAGACGTTCATCTCCCAGAGAAGGTGGTAACGTTCTCGAACGGGTTTACTCTCGATCTTCTAATTCATACACAAAATTATGGTGCTCGTCACTAGAATGTATGCTAGTTTGTACCTCTGAACATGGCGATATACTCTCGATAGAGCGGGTTAGATTTTCGGAGGAAAACCGCAGATTCAAGAGTAAAACTTCGTGTCCAGGTAACGAAATTAAAATTCATTTCAGTGACGGGCAACTTAACTTCATGTATGAATTAGACGATTGAGGGTGAAACCGGTCGCGAACGTTTCCACCTCTGTGAGAGTAGAACGGCTAAATCAATAGCTTCACCAGACCTATGATTCTGATAGTCAAATCAGGTATTCCGGTAGTTAATCCGCTATTGATTATTGGCAATAGACACCTTAGTTCACGTTATGAATACTAAAGTAGAGGCTCAATCGGTCGGAGAGCATTAGCGCTTGCTATAGAGACATTCTTTTTAACGAACACATCACCATCCTAGATCTTAATCCGCTGTAGCCAGTGTCATGCATAGTTATTGCAGATAGAAATTAATATACATTATAGCAGAGGCACATTTTCATATGCGGATTATAAGATCGAGTGTCAATTCACATGAGATCATTCCCAATTTCGTACGGAGTCGAAAGGATGTGTCAATAGATTCATCTATCCTATGTTACCAATATCCAAATCGGGTATTCCTGAAGTTAATTTGCTGAAAAGTATTGGCAATAGTCACCTTAAATCGCGGAACGAATATTAAAGTAGAAGGTCACTCCGTCGAAAAACATTACCAATTGGTATTGAGTCAAACTGTTTACCGAAGGTCTTACCTTCGGTGATTCTATCCTGCAGTATCGAGAGAACAAGTTCGTGATCAGAGAAAGAAACTGCTATTAATTTCAGTGACGGGCACCTTAATTTCATGTACGAATTAGAAGATTGAGGGTCAAACATATCCTGGACGTTACCACACTGTTTGAGTGTGGAACGGATAAGTCAATAGTTTCACGTATCCTGCGGTTTCGAGAGCCAAACCATGTGATCCAAGAGTAAATTCGCCGAAGATTATTTGCAATAGATCCCTTAAATCACCGTCTGAATATTAAAATTGAGCATCAAATCGTTTGAGAACGTTATCAATTGCTATAAAGTCAAACGTGTTACCAAAGTCCGTACCTTCCGTGAATCTCACCCACTTCATCGAGAGTGTAACTTCGTGTTCAGAGATAGAAATCATATCAGTGATGTGGACCATAATTTCATTATGAATATGAAGATAGGGGTCAAACAGTTCGAGAAAGGTACCACCTTCATTGAGATTCGGACATCCCGTGATCCTGAGAGGCAGCCCCGGAAAACAGAGAGCAAGTCCGCTGAAGAGTATTGGCAACTGACACCTCAATTCACAGTTTGAATTAAAAAGTAAAGCTTCAAACCATTTCAGAGTATTGTCAGCTGGTATAAATTGAAACACTTTACGGTTGGCCTAACCTTGGCAGAGGGAAACTCGCCATTTCTGAAGTACAACTTCCTGTTCAGAGGATGAAATAAATTTTCATTCCAGTGATGGGAACCTTTACTTCATGTATAAATTAGAAGATCGAGTGTAAAGCAGTTCGAGAACATTACCACCCTCTTTGAGATTCGAACGGCTAAGGCAATATCTTCACCTATACCGTAATTCCGCGAGTCAAATCAGTCATTACGGGATAAAATCCGCTGAACCCTATGGGCAATTGGTACGATAAATCACGGTTTGAACATCAAAGTAGAAAGATAAACTGTAGGAGATCGTTTACAAATGGAATAGAGTCACTCATTTTACCGACGGCCCTACCTTCCGAAAACATATGCCGATGCACGGAGAGTGTAACTTCGTGTTTAGAGAAACACATTAGAATCATTTAAGTGACGGCACCTTAAACGAATGTGTGAATAAGAAGATAGAGTGTGAAACAGTGCGAAAATGTAACCACCATCATTGAGTGTCGGGCGGCGAAGACTATAGATTCTCCCATCCTGTGGATACGAAGGGCAAAGCAGGTATTCCGGTAGAAAATCGGCTGTACAGTATTGGCATTAGGCACCCTATCTCCAGGTAAAAATATTAAAGTGCAGAGTCAAACCGTTGTTGAGTGGTACTTATTGGTATATATTCAAATATTCACCGAATGCCGTTCCTTCCGAGAAGCTAACCCGCTGTATCGTGAGTAAAACGTCGTTGTTAGAGAAGGAGAATAGTATAAATTTTGGTGTCGGGCAACTTAATTCCATCTATGAATCAGAAGAATATGTGTCAAACCGTTCGGGACTCTTACCTGCTTCTTTGAGAGACGAGAGGTTATGACAATACCTTCACCTACGCTGCGGTTCCGAGATTCAGACCAGGTTTTCCATGAGTAAATGCGTTGATCAGAATTGGTAATATGCACTTTAATTCACAATTTAAGTATTAAAATACAGTGGGAAACCGGTGGAGAAACGTACGGCTATAATGCCAAACGTTTTAGCGAAGGCCTCACTTTCCGCGAACCACAGCGGCTTCATCGGAAGTAGAAGTTCGTGTTTGCAAATAGAAATTAATATTCATTTCAGTGACGGGCACCATATCCTCGTGTATGAATTAGAAGAACGTGAATTACCACGTTCTGTGAGATTCTAAATGCCATGTCAGTAGCTTCAGCTATCCTGTGGTTGCGAGGGTCAAACCATGTATTCCGGGTGTACGTACGCTGAAGAATATTGCCAATAGATACCTTAATTCACGGTTAATATATTTAGGAACTGATTAAAACCGCCGGAGAACATTGTCAATTAAAATAAAGTAATTGAATTTACCCAATATATTACCTTCCGAAGATCTAACCCCCTGCAGCAAGAGTCCTGCTTAGTGTTCAAGGAAACAAATTAGTAGACACATTAGCAGTCGTACACTTTATTTGCATGTATCAATAGTAAGATGGAGGGTCAAATCGGGCGAGATCGGTATCGCCTTCAGTGAGTGTCGAAAGACTAAATCAGTAGCCACACCTATCATGCGATTCCGGGCGTCAGACCAGATAATCCGGGAGTAAATGCGCAGAACACTATTGGCAATGGACATCTTAATTCACGGTTTGAATACTGAAGTAGAGCGTCAAACCGTTTAAGAGCGTTACCAATTGGTATAATGTCAAATGTTTTAACGAAGGCCATACCATCCGAGAAGCTAACATGCAGTATCGACAGTACTACTTCGTGTATAGGTAAAAAAATTAGTTTACATTTTAATGATGGGCACCTTTATTTCATGTATGAATTAGAAGATCGAGCGTCATACCGGTCGAGAACGTTACCACCTTCGGTGAGAGTCGAACAGCTAAGTCAATAGCTTCCCCGATTCCGTCATTCCGCGATTCAAACCAAGCATTCCTGGAGTAAGTCCGCTGAACGGTATTGGCAATATTATTGGCAATGAGCAGAGTTAAACCGTTGAAGAAGGTTACGCATTGGTAGAGTGTCACACTTTATACCGGGGGCCTTACATTCCGCGAACATCACCCGCTGTACCGAGAGTATAACTGCGTGTTCAGAGATACAAATTAGTATACATCCTACTGCCGTGCACCGTAGTGTCATGTACGGTGTAGGAGATCGAGCATCAAACCGCTTGAGAGCGTTACCAGTTTTGAATAAAGTCAAGCGATTTGCTGAAGGCCGTACAGTCCGAAAGCCTAAACCAGTGTATCCAGGGTATAACAGCGTGATCACAGCAACAAATTAGTAATCATTTTCGCGACCGGCACCTTAATTTCATGTATGATTAAAAAGATAGTGTGGCCAACATTTCGGGAACATTACCACCCTCTTTGAGAATCGAAGGGCTATGTGGATAGCTTCACCTATCCTGTGGATTCCGAGGGTCATACCTGGAACTCCGGCAGTATATCCGCAGAAGAGTATTGGCTCTAGACAGGGCATTTCACGGTATAAATGTTAAAGTACGGGGACAAATCGTTGTAGAACGACACGTATTGGAATAGTGTCAATCTGTCTACCGAAGTCCTTACCATCCGAGAGTCTAACCCTCTATTTCCAGAGTAACATTCCGTGTTCACAGACGCAAATTATTATACATTTTGGGGTCTGGCATATCAACGTCATGTATGAATGAGAAGATTGAGGTCCAAACCGCTCGAAAACGTTGCCGCCTTCTGCGAGAGTTGAACGGATAAGTCATCAGCTCCACCCACCCTGTGATTAAGTGAGTCGAAGCAGGTAATCCGAGAGTAAATCCGTTTAAGGGTATTGGCAATTTACACCTTAATTGTCGGTTTGAATATTGATGCAGACGGTCATACCGTTGTAGAACGATACATATTGCATTAGAGTCAAAAATGTTACCGATGGACTTATCGCCCTAGAACCTATCACACTGTATCGGCGGTATTTCTCTGTGTTCAGGGATGCAAATTAGTATAAATTTTAATGATGGGTACACTATATTCCTCTATAAATTTGATGGTAGAGTGTCAAAACTTTCGAGAACGTTACCACCCTGTATGTATGTCGAAAGGCTCAGTCAATAGCTGCACCTATCCTGCGATTCCTAGAGCCAAACGACGTATTCCTGGAGTCAATCCGCTCAACAGCATTGGTAATAGACACCTTCATTCACAGTTTCAATATTAAAATAGGGCTTCATTCCAATGTACAATGATTCCCATTGCTATACAATCAACCTTTTTACAGAAGTCCTTGCCTACAGAGAACCTATCCCCATGTATCGAGAGTATAACTCCGTGTGCAAGGAACCAAATTAGTATATATTTTAGAGACGGCACCCTTAATTTCATTTGTGAGTTAGAAGATGGAGCGTCCAACCGTTCGAGAACGTAAACACCTTCTTTGAGATTATCACAGCTATGTCATTAGTTCCAACTATGCAGTGATTCCGAGATGCAAATCAGGAAATCCTGGAGTAAACCCGCTGTAGAGTATTGGCAATAGACACCGCAATTCAGAGTATGAATATTAAAGTACAGATCGAAGCTGTCGGCGAACATTACGAATTGGTATAAGGTAATCCTATTTACCGAATTCCTGACCTTCCTATAACCAAACACGCTGAGGCTGGTGCCTTGATTAGTGCTCACGGAAACGAACTAGTGGAGATTTTAGCAGACGTTTTTCATGTATGAATAGGAAGATCTAGTGTCAACCAGTCCGAAAACGGGACCGCACTCTTCGAGAGTCGATCCCCTTAATGAATAGTGACACCTATCCTCTGTTTTCGAAGGTCAGACCCGGTATTCCGAGAGTCTGCCCGCTGTACTGAAATGGCAGAGGACACTTTAATTCACGGTATGAATACTAAAGCAGAGAGTCAAACCGTCGGAGAATATTACCAATTGGTATTGTGCCAAACTTTTTACGGAAGGCCTTACCTTCCGAGAACATATCCCGATGTATCGTGGGTATAAGTTCGTGTTGAGAGAAACAAATCAGTAGACATTTTAGCAGACGCACACTCTAATTTCATGGATTAATGGGAAGAACGATGGTTAAACCGATCGAGAACGTTACCATATTCATTGAGAGTTGGACGGCTAAATCAATAGCTTCAGCTATCCTTTGATTCAAATATTGAATCCAAGTATTCCGGGTGTATATCCGCCGTACAGTATTGGCAATGTACACCTTCATCCACATTGTAAAGATTAAAGTACAAAGTCAAACCGTTCGAGAACCCTTCCAATTGGAATAAAATGAGCCGTTTTAAGGGAGACCATACATTCCGCGAGCCAAACTCCATGTGTCGGACGTATAACACCGTGTTCAGAGAAACACATTGATTCGCACTATAGTCAAACCATGTATTCCGAGTACAAATACGCTTTACTGTTTTGGCAATAGACAGCTCAATTCGGGGTATGAACAATAAATTAGAGAGTCAAACTGTGGAAGAACGTTACGTATAGTTATAGAACCAAACTCTTTAACGAAGGACTTTGCTTCCGAAAGCCTAACGCATTATATCGAGAGTATAACTTCGTGTTCAGTGGAAGAAATTTCTATACATTTTAGCGACGGGCACCTTAATTTCATTATGAGTAAGAAGATAGATGGTCGAACAGTCCGAGAAAGTTAGCACCTTCTTCGAGAATCAAACGGCTATGTCAGTAACTTCATACTTCCAGTGATTCCGAAAGTCAAACCAGATATTCCGGGAGTAAACGCGCTGTACTGTACTGGCACTAGATACCATAATTCACATTATGAATTTTAATTTTAGTGTCAACCCAATGCAGGACGTTAACCATTCGCATAGAGTCAAAGCTTTTACCGAAGGTCTTACCGTCCGACCACATAACCCGCTGTAGGGAGTGTTTTGCGCACTGGTTACGGAATTAAGTTAGTAGACATTCTGCCAGACGGACATCACATATTCATGTATGAATAGCAAAATCGAGAGTCTAACCTTTCTAGATCGGTATGAACATCTTCTCTAGTCGTATATCCACGTCATTAGCCCAACCTATCCTGTGATTCCGAAATTGAAATCAAGTATTCCGGAAGCCAATCCGCTGTGAACTATTGGCAATGGACACCTTGATTCCAGGTTTGAATATTAAAGTAGAGCGTGAAACTGTTTGAGAACGTTACCATTTTCTATAAAGGCAAACGTCTTACCGGAGACTTTACCTTCAGGAGAACATATCCCGCTGTATCGTGGATATAACTTGGAGTTCAGTGAAACAAATTGGTATACGTTTTGGTGACGGGGGCCTTATTCTCATGTATGTATTAGAAGGTCGATGGTGAAACCGCTCGAGAACGTTGCCACCTTCTGTGAGGGACGAATGGCTAAGTCAATAGCTTCTGCTATCCTGTAGTGCTGAGAGTAATGCCAGGTATTCAGGGAGTAAATCCGCTGAACGGTTGGCACAGAAGGTGCCAACGTTCTCGAACCGTGTGGCACTCGATCTCCTAATTCATGCACGAAATTAATGTGAGCAGCACTAAAATGTATACTATTTCGCACCTCTGAACACGCTGATATACTGTCGATACAGCGGGATAGATTTGCGGAAGGTAAGGTTATCGGTAAAACGTTTGACTTTGTAAGAATTGGTAACGTCTACAAACGGCCTGACGCTTCACTTTAATATTCATACCGTGAACCATGGTATCTATTGCCAATACATTTCAGCGGATTTTCTCCCGTAATGACTGATTTGGGTCTCTGAATCAGAGCCTAGGAGAAACTATTGACATAGCCGTCCGAATCTCAAAGAGGGTGGTATTGTTCTCGAACTGTTTGATACACGATCTTCTAATTTCTACATGGAGTTAAGGTGCCCGTCGCTGCAATGAATAATAATTTCTTCTTTTGATCAGGAAGTTATACTCTCGATACAGCGGGCATGGTACGCGGAAAGTATGGCCCACTGTATATAGTTTGGCTCCATACCAATAGGTAACTTTCTACAACGGTTAGACTCTTCACATTGCCAATACTATGGCCAGTACCGTTCAGCGGACTTACACCCGGAATGCCTGGTTTGAATCGCGGAATCACGGTATAGCTGATACTATTGAATTAGCCGTTCCACTCTCAAAGGTGGTGGTAACTTTCCGGAACGGTTTGACTGTTGATTTTTCTATACATGCATAATGTATAGCTTCCGTATGCTAAAATGTCAACTAATATGTATGCGTGAACATTAAGCATCACACTCGGCGTAGCGTGATAGATTCTCGGGGGAATAGGTTATTGGTATAAAGGCTGACTATATAGCTATTGCTAATGTTCTCCAACGGCTACATCCTGTACTTTATTATTCAAACAGCGAATTACGGTGTCCATTGCCTATAGTGTACAGCGAAATGTCTCCCGTATTACCTGATATGACTCTCGGAATCACAGGATACCTGAAGCTGTTGACATAGCTTTTCCACTCTCAAAGGTGGTGGTAACGTCCTCGATCAGCTTGATCATCCAAATTCCAATTCATACATGAATTTAATGCGCCATCACTAGAATGTATACTAATGTGTTTCCGGAAACACGAAGTTATACTCTGAAGACAGCGGGTTATGATCTCGGAAGGTAATGCCTCCGGTGTAAAGAGCGACTCTGTACGATTTACTATTTATCACCGACAGTTTGACATTCTACTTGTATGTCCATACCGTGAAGAGTGTTGTTAATTGCCTATTAAATTCAGTGGATTTACTCCCGTTGCGACTGGTCTCACTCTCGGAATCGCAGGAAAGGTGGAGCTATTGTCTTAGCTATGCGACTATCAGTGAAGGAGGTAACGTTTTCGAACGGTGTAACACTCGATCATCGAATTCATACATCTAATTATGGTGCCAGTCACTAAAATGCATACTAATTTGCATCTGTGATCACAACGGTATACTATCGCGGATGGTAAGTTCTTCGGTGAAACGTTTGACCTTGTATAAATTGGAAACGCTCTCAAACGGTTTGACGCTCTACTGTAATATTCAGACCGCGAATTGAGGTGTCTATTGCCAAAACACCTCTGCGGACTTTCTCCCGGAATACCTTGTTTGACTCTCCCAACAACAGGATGAGTGATGCTATTGACTAAGCTGCTTGACTCTCAAAGAGGTGGCAACGTTCGCGGACGGTTTGACACTCGACATTTCTAATTAATATACGAAATTAAGGTGCCCGTCATTAAAATGTCTATTAATTTGTTTCTCTGAACACGAAGTTATATCCACGATACCGCAGGTTATGGTCCCGGAAGATAAGGTATGCGATAAACTGAATGACGATATACAAATTGGTAGCGTTCCCAATCGGCTTGACTCTCAACATTAATATTCATACCGCGAATTATCATTTCTATTGAGAATCCTGTTCAGCGGATTTACTCCCGGAATACCTGGTTTGGCTATCGGAATCGCAGGATAACTGAAGCAATTGACGTAGCCGATCGTCTCCCGTAGAAGGTGGTAACTTCCTCGAACGGTGTGACTCTGGATCCTGTAATTCATACATGTAATTAACGTGACCGTCACTGAAACGAATACTAATTGCTTTCTCTGATCCGGGAATTATACTGTCGTTACAGCAGGTTAGATTTTCGGAGGGTATGGTCTTCGATAATGCTTTTAGCTTTATAGTAATTGGTGCTGTTCTGAAACGGTTTCACGCTCTATTTTAATATTCAAACTGTGACTTAACGTGTATATGTCCAATACTGTACAGCAGGTTTACTCCCGGAATACCTGGTATGACTTTCGAAGTCGCAGGATATGTGATGTTATTTCCTTAGCCGTTCACCTCTAAAAGAAGCTGGAAATTTTCTCGAAATGTTTGGCACTGGATCTTCTAATTCACACATGGAATTAAAATTCTCGTCATTGATATGTACGATAATTTGCTGCTCTGAGCACGATGTTATGCTCTCGATGCAGCGGGTTAGTTTCAGGAACATCAGGCCTTCTGTGAAAATTTTGACTACATTCCAATACGTTACGTTCTACAACGGTGTGATGATGTGCTGTAATATTGAACCCGTGAATTATGGAGTCCATTGCCGGGTACTGGTCACCGGACATAATCCGAGAATATCTTGTTTGCCTCTCCGAATCACAGGATAGGTGGAGCTATTGACTTATATGCTCGACCCTCGAAGAAGCTGGTAACGTTCTCGAACTGTTTGACACTCCACCTTCTAGTTCATACATGATGCTAAGAAACCCGTCACTGAAATGAATACTAATTTCATTCCGTGAACACGATCTTCTACTCTCGATGAAGCCGCTGATATTCGCGGAAAGTAAGGCCTTCGGTAAAACATTTGACTTTAATCCAATTGCTTACGATCTCAAACGGTTTGACTCTGGAGTTTGTTATTCATACAGGAAAATAGTCTGCTAAAGTGTCCAGTAATTTGATTCCGTGACCATTAAGCAGGGCACTCCTTACGTCGGGTTGGACATCTCGGAACGTAAGGCCTACGTTAAATTGTTTCCCTCTATATAAATGAGTAACATTCTTCAGCGGTCTGACGCTCTACTTTAATATTAAAACCGTGAATTAAGTTGTCTGATGCCAATCTCCTTCAGCGGATTTACTTTCGGAATTCCAGGACTGACGCACGAAAGCATAACTATAGGTGACGCTGCTGACTGAGCCGCTCGGCAGTAAAAGAAGGTGGTGACGATCTCGAATGATTTCACTCTCGATCTTCTAATTCGTACATGGAGTTAAGATGCCAGACACCAAACTGTGTACATATTTGCTGTTCTGATCACGCACTTTCTCTCTCGGTACAGCGCGATACGTTCTAGGAAGGTAAGGCCTTCGGTAAATAGCTTGACCTCATAGCAAATGCTAACGTTCAACAACGGCTTGACCCTGTGCTTTAAAATTTATACCGCCTAATATAGACGGCATATATAGACCGTGCAGTGCTAATGCTTTCAGGGCATTTACTCCCGGAATACCTGGTTTGAGTATCCGTATTATAGGATGTGTGAAGCAATTGGCTTAGCATTTCGACTCTCAAAGAAGGTAGTAACATCCACGATCGGTTTGACACTCGATCTTCTAACTTGTACCTTAAATTGTGGTTGCCGTCTCTAATATGTATACTAATTTGTTTCACTGTACATGAAGTTATACATTCGAAAATGCGAGATAGCTGCTCCGAAGGTAAAGCCTACCGTAAGATGTTTGACACTATACCAATTGGTATCGTACTACAATCGATTGACGCCCTACGTTAATATTCAAACCGTCCATTCGGGTGTCTATTGCCATAACTGTTCCACGGATTTACACCCGGCATACTTGGTTTGACTTTCGCAATTACAGGATAGATGTAGCAATTGTCTTAGCCGATCGATCCTCAATGAAGGTGGAAACGTTCTCGAACGGTTTGACTCTCGATCTTCTAATTCATACGAGAAATAACGGTGCCCGTCGCCTAAAATGTCTACTAATTCGTTCCTTTGAACGCGAAGCAAGAAGATCGCTACGGCTGCTTGCGTTCTCAGAATGTAAGCTATAGGTTAAAAAGAATGACTTTGTTCCAGTTATTAATGATATCCGACGGCTTCACTCTCAACGTTGATATTCATATCGTGAATTACAGGTTCTATTGGCAAAATTGTTCAGCGCATTTACGCCTAGAGTACGTGGTCTGACTATCGCAATCATAGGATAGGTAAAGCTATTGACTTAGATGTGCGACTTTCGAAGGAGGTGGGATCGATCTCCAATTGTTTGAATCCCAATTTTCCTACTCGTACACGGAAATGCTGTGCATCTGCAAAAAAAGTGTAGTAGTTGGTTTCCGTGACTACAAAGCACGATACTCGATACTGCGGACTAGGTACTAGGAAAGTAACATTTTTGGTGAAAAGTATGACTTTATAACAATTGGTTATGTTCCCCAACGGATTGACTCTCTACTTTAATATTCATACCGTAGAACAAAGTATTTATTGCCAATGCTATTCAGTGGATGTACTTCTCGAATACCAGGCTTGGCTCTCGGAATCGCAAGTATAGTTGTAGCTATTGACGCAGCCGTTCGACTCTCGAAAAAGCTGGTAATGTTCTTTAACGGTTTGACACTCGATCTTCTAATGCATTCATGAAGTTAAAGTGCCCGTTACAGAAACGAGGTCTAACTTTTTCATTTGGGCACGAAGTTATGCTCTCGAAGTAGCCCGTGATGTTCGCGAAAGGAAACGTCTTCGGTAAAGCCTTTGACTTTATAGCAGCTGATAGCGTTCTTACACGGTGCGACGCTCTATTTTCAGATTCTAACAGTGAATTATGGTGTCCATTGCAATTACTCTTCAGCGGATGTACTCCCGTATTAAGTGAGATGACTCTCGGAATCACAGGATAGGTGAAGCAATTGACATTGCCATTCGATTCGCAAAGAGGATGGTAACCTCCTCGATCGGGTGGACACTACATATTCTAACTCCAACATGAAGTTTAGGTGCCCGCCATTAAAATATATACTAATTTGTGTCTCTGATCACGAAGTTATACTGTCGATACAGCGGTTTACTTTCTCGGAGAGTAAGGATTTCAGTAGAACTTTTACATTATACTAACAGGTAACGTTCTACAAAGATTAGACTATGTACTTCAATATTCAAACCGTGAATTAAGGCGTCCATTACCAGTAGTGATCAGTGGATTTACTCCCAGAATACCTGGTTTGATTCTCGGAATCTCAAATGCAGGTAAAGCCATTGACGCAGATGTTCGAGACACGAAGATGCCTGTGACGCTCTCGAACATTTTCACTCTCGATCTTCTATTCCATAGGTGAAACTAACGTGCCCGTCGCTAAAGTGTGTACCAATTGGTTTCACTCAACACGAAGATATGATCACGATAGAGCGGGTTAGCTCCGCGGAAAGTATGGCCTTCTGTAAAAAATTTCACTACATTGCAGTCGGTAACGATTTACAACGGCTTCACTCTGGACTAATATATTTGTACCGCAAAATAGGGTGCATGATGCCAATATTAGTTCTATCTATTTACTCACGCAATATCTGGTTTCACTCTCGGAATCTCAGGATTGGTGAAACTATTGACTTAGTTCTGCGTCTCTCAAGGAACGTGGTATCGTTCTGGAACCATTTGACTCTCTATCTTCTAATTCATACATGTACTTCTCATGCCCATCACTAAAATGTATACTAATGTCTTCCAGTGAACACGAAGTCAGGCTCTCGATACACCGGGTTAGAACCTCGGATGGTAAGACCTTTTTTAAAAAGTTTCACTGTATATCAATCGGTAACGTTTTGCAATGGTTTAACTCTGATCTTTGATATTTATAACATGAAATGGCTGGTCTAATTCCAATACAGTATTGCAGGTTTAGTCGCGGGATACATGGATTGTATCTAAGGATCACGGGATTGCTAAAGCCATTGGCGAAGCTGAGCAACTCTCAAATGAGGTGGCATCTTTCTAGAACGATTTATAACACTACCGTTTATTGCATTCATGAAGCTAAAGTTCCCGTCACTGAATCGAAGTCTAATTTCTTCATCTGAGCTCGAACTTATACTCTCGAAGTAGCCCGTGATTTTCGCGGAATGGTAAGGCTTTCGGTAAAACGTTTGACCTTATACCAATTGGTAACGCTCTCAAACGGTTTGGCGCTCTATATTAATACTCATTTCGTGAGTTAGGGCATCTATTGCCAACTCTGTTTGCCGGGTTCATTCCCAGAATTCCTGGCTTGACTCTGGGAATATCAGGACATGTGATGCTATTGACTTAACCGTTCGATTCTAAGGTATGATGGTAACGTTATCGAACAATTTGATAATGGATCTTTTAATTCATACATGAAATTAAGGTTCTCGTGATAGAAATGTACACTAGTTCTTGCCACTTAATACGGTGTAATACTCTCGATACAGGGGGTCAGTTTTGCGGAGGGAAAGGCATTCTGTAAGAAATTTAATCCCACAGGAATTGGTAATGTTCTCCGACGATTTTACTCCGTACATTAATACCCATGTCGTGAATTAAGGTGTATATTTCCAATACTATTCAGAGGATTTACTCCAGGAATACCTCGTTTGGATCTAGTAATCACAGGATAGATGAAGCTGTTGGCCTAGACAATCATATCTCATAGATGGTGGGAACGTTCTCCAACGGTTTTACACTCGATTCTCCAATTCATACATGATGTAAAGGTGCCATCACAGACATGAAGACTTATTTATTCCTCTGATTAGGAAGTATAACTATACTCTCGATACAGCGTGTGAGTTTCGCGGAAAGTAGGGACCCCGGTATAAAGTTTGACTGTCTACCAGAAGTTAATCTTCTACTACGATTTGACTCTACACATTGCAAATACTATTGTCAATACCGTTCAGCGGTCTTACTACCGGAATACCTGCATTGGCTCTGGGAATCGCAGCATAGGTGAAGCTGTTGACGTAGTCATTCGAATCTCATAGAAGGTTGTAGCATTCTCGATAAGCTTGACACTCGATCTTCTGTTTCATACACTAAATTAAGGTGTCCGTCTCTATAATGTACAGTAACAAGTTCCGCTGAAAACGATGTTATGCTCTTGATGCAGCTGGTTAGCATCTCGGAAGGTAAGGCCTTCAGTAAAATGGTTCAGACTATACCAATAGGTACCATTCTGCAAAGGAATGACTCTGTACTCTATTACCCTCTACCGTGAAATAGTGTGTCTATTGCCCATACTGACGAGCATATGTCTCCCGGAATACCTGGTTTGACTCTCGGTATCACGGGATGGGTGAAGATTTTGACTCATACGATCTATTCTCAATGAAGTTTGGAAACTTTCTCGATCGGTTTCAATTTCTGTGACGCTAGTCGTTCATGAAAATACGGTGTCCGTCTGCTAAAATGCCCACTAATTTGTTTTCGTCCACAAAGAGGAGCACACTCCCTACAAGGGTTTAATATTCTTAGCTGTTACGATATGCGGAAAACTGAGTTACTTTATACGCGTTGGTTACGACCTCCGATGGTTTGTCGCTCTATTTTAATATTCAAACCGCAAATATTGCTGTCTATTGCCATCAGTGAACAGCGAAATGACTCCCGGATTTCCTGGTTTGGATATCGGAATGACAGGATAGGAGATGCTTGGCCCTTAGCCGTTCGGTTTTCAAAGAAGGTTGTAAAGTTCTCGAAGTGTATTACACTCAATCTTCTAATTGATAAACGAAAATAAGCTGTGCTTCTGCTATATTGTCTACTGATTTCTTTCCCTGAACACTAAGCATGACACTCGCTACAGCGGGTTAGGTTATAGGAACGTAATGTATTCAGTAAAAAGAATAGTTTTATACCAATTGGTAGTGTTCTCCAACGGATTGACCTTCTACTGGAATATTCATATCGTGAATTAAGGTATCTCGACTCTCGGAATCACAACTATTGGTGAAGTAACTGACTCAACTGTTCGAACCTTAAAGAAGGTGGTAACTATCTCGAACGGTTTGACACAAGATCTACTAATTGATACATGAAGTTAAGATGGCCGTCGCTTAGATAGTACTTACTTATTTCTCTGAACACGAAATTATACTCGCAATACAGTGGGCTATGTTCTCGGAGGGTAAGGCTTTCGGTAAACGGTTTGCCTTTATACCAATAGGTAACGCCCTCACACGTCTTCACTGTCAACTTTAATATTCAAACCGTCAAATATGGTGTGCACGGCCAACAGTGTACAGCGGATTGACTCCAGGAATACCAGGTTTGACTCTCGGAATCACAGGACAGGTGAAACTATTGACTTATACGTTTGACTCTCATAGACGGTGGTTACGTTCCCGAACCGTTTGACAGTCGACATTTTAATTCATACATGAAATTATCGTGCCGGGCACTATAATGGATACTAATTTTCATCTCTGAAGACGAAGTTATGCTTTTGGCACAGCGGGTTAGCTTCTCGAAAGGTAATGCCTTCGGTAACATTTTGATTATATAGCAATATGTAACGTTCTCAGATGGATTGACGCCCTATTTTAATATTAAATGAGTGAATTAAGGTGTCTAAGGTCATTATAGTTCAGCGGATTTAGGCCCAAAATATCTGGCTTGACTCTCGGAATCGTATGATACGGGATGCTAGTGTCTTAGCTATGCGACTCTCACAGAAGGTGGCAACGATCTCGAGCGGTTTATCCCTCGATCTTCTAATTCATATACGAAATAAGGGCGCCAGTCACTAAATTGTAAACTAATATGTTTCTCTGAACGCAAATTTATACTTTCGATACGGCGGATATAATTCTCGGAAGACAAGGCCTTCGGGTAGAGGAATGACTGTATACATATTGTTAAAGATCTACAACGGTTTGACACTGTACGTGAATATTTAGTGCTTAGTTCTCGGCTTCAATAGGAAAGTATAGCGTCAAACTTTTTGTGAACGTTACCAATTGGCATAAAGTCATACTCCTAGCCGGATACCTTAACATCCGAGAACATATCCCGCTGTATCGTGGGTATAACTTTGTTTTCAGCGAAATAAATTAGTAAACGATTTAGTGACGCGCACCTTAATTTCATGAATGAATTAGAAGGTCGAGGGTAAAACCGCGCGGGATCGTTTCCACCTTAGTTACGTATCGAACGGCTTTGTTACTAGCTGTGGCTGTCCTACGATTCCAAGTGTCAACCCATGTAGTCCGGGTGTAAATCCGGAGAACAGTGTTGGAATTAGACACCTTGGTTTACAGTTTAATATTAAAGTAGAGCGTCACTCCGTTCGATAATGTTACCAATTGATATAAAGTCCAACGTTTTACAGAAGACCTTACCCTGCGAATGTCAAATCATAACAATAATGTTGAGAGTACTACATGTGTTCAGAGGAAGGAAATACTATATAATATAAAGACGGTCGCCTTAGTTCCATGCATGAATCAGAAGATCGAGGGTAAAACCATTCGACAACGATACCAACGTCCTTGCGATTAGATATTCGGGTATATAGAAACACAGAGGTATACATTCTGAGACGTGCGCCTTAATTTCAAGCATGAATTACAAAATCGAGTGTCAAACCGTTCGCGGACGTTACCACCTTCTGAGGGAGACGAACGGCTTAGTCAATAGCTTCACCTATCGTGCGATTCTTGGAGTAAAATCGGGTAATCCGGGAGTAAATCTCCTCAACAGTATTGGTAATAGACAACTTAATTCTCGGTATGAATATCAGATTAGAGCGTCTAACCGTTCGAGAGAGTTCGCAATTGGTATAAAGTCAAACGTTTTATCGAATCCCTTAACATCCGCGATCCTCACCGGCTTCATCGAGAGTACAAGTTCGTGTTCTGAGAAGGAAGTTAATACTCATTTCAGTCACTGGCACCTTAGATTCATGTATGAATTCGAAGGTTGAGGGACAAACCGCTCGAGAACGTTGCCACCCTCTTTGCAAGGCGAACGGTGGATTCAATAGCTCCACATTTCCTTTGGCTGCCAGAGGCAAAACTGGCATTCCAGAGTAAGACCACCAAGCAGCATTGGCAATTGACACCTTAATTCACGGTTTGAATATTAAAGCAGGCCGTCAAGCCGTTGTAGAGCATTACCCATTCGAGTAGGTTAAATCTTTTTACAGAATGCCTTACCCAACGAAATTCTGAACCGCGGTATCAAGAGTATAACACGGAGTTGAGAGGTACGAACTAGTATACATTTTAGTGCCGAGCACCCTAATTTCATGCATGAACTAAAAAGTCGGGGTTCAAATGGTTCGAGAACGTTACCACCTTCTGTGAGAGTCGGGCGTCTAACTCAGTTGCTTCACCCATCCTGTGATTCGGAGAGTCATACCAGGTACTCCGGGAGTAATAGCGCCGCACAGTTTTGGCAACAGACACCTTAATTCACAGTGTGAATATTGATGAGCAGCATCAAACCGCTGTAGAACGTTACAGATTGGTATAGAGTCAAACTATTTACCGAATGCCTTACCACCCGAGGAGCCAGCCCACCGTATCGAGAGCCTAGATTCGTGTTTAGAGAAACACATTAGTATACAATTTAGTGACGGCACCGCAAATTCATGTACGAATTAGAATATCGATGGTCAAACCGATCGAGAACGTTACCACCTTCTGTGAGAGACGAACGCCTATGCCAATAGCTTCACCCATCCTGCAATTTCAGGAGTCAAACCATATATTCCGGGAGCAAATCCGCGGTACATAATTGGTAATAGACACCTTCACTCACGGTTTCAATTTTAAAATACAGCGTCAAACCGTTGGTGAACGTTACAACCTCCTTTGAGAATCGGACATTGAAGAAAATAGCTTCACCTATCCTGTGCTTCCGACAGTAACGCTAGGTATATCAGGAATGTATCCGCAGGACAGTATTGGCCATAGACACCTTAATTCACGGTATGAATATTAAGGCAGACAGTCAACCCGTTGTATGACGCTACACACTGGTATAGAAGCAAACCTTTTACCGAAAGCATTACATTCCGAGAAGCAAACCCGCCGTATCCAGAGTATAACTTCGGGTTCTGAGAAACATATTTGTTTACATTTTAGAGGCAGGCACATTAATTTCATGAACGAATTAAGAGGTGGAGCATCAAACTGTTACATGATTTTACCACTTTCTTAGAGAATCATACAGCTAAATCTATAGCTTCAGCTATCCACTGATTCCGAGAGCCAATCCAGGTACACCGGAAGAAAATCCGATGAACCGTATTGGCAATACACATTTAAATTCACGGAACAAATATGAACGTACAGAGTCAAGCAGCTGTAGAACGTTACATATTGGCTCAAAATAAAATGTTTATCGAAAATCTTTCCTTCCGGGAACCGAACTCGCTGTATGGAGAGAATAGCTTCTTGTCCTGTAAAGGCATTAGGATACGTTTCAGTGACGGGTACCTTAATCTAATGCATGAAATGCAATATCGAGTGTCAAACCGTTGGGGAACGTGACCACCTTCTTTGGGATTCGAACGGCTAAGTCAGTAGCCAAATCAATCCTGTAACAGCGAGTGCAAAGCCAGGCATTCCAGGCGTAGACCCGGTGAAAAGTATTGGCAATTAGAACCATAAATCACGGTTTGAATATTCAGGTAGATCGTCAAACCGTTTGAGAATGGTACCAATTTCTAAAACGCCATAATCTTTAACGGATGCCTTACCTTCCGAGTGTATATCCCGCTGTATAGTGAGTATAACACCGTGATCACTGGATCGAATTTGTAGACATTTTAGCAGACGGACACCTTAATTTCTCGTATGAATTAGAATATAGAGTATCAAACCGTTCGAGAGCGATACCACCGTCTTTGTGGGTCGGACAGCTATGAGAATAGCACCACATAATCTGTGATTCATAAAGTCAAACCAAATATTGCGGCAGTAAATGCGGAGTGCGGTATTGGCAAAAGACACCTTGATTCACGTTTTGCATATTAGCCGAGAACGACAAACCGCTTGACAGCGTTACAAAGTGGTATAAAGTCAAAGCTTCATCCAAGGCCTAACCTTCCTCGAAACTCACCGGCATCATCGAGAGAGTAAGTTCGTGTTCAGAGAATGAAATTAGTATTCACGTCAGAGCCGGGCACCTTAACCAAATGCATGAATTAGAAGATCGAGGGTCAACCCGTTCGAGAACGTTACCACCTTCTGTGAGAGACGAACGACTATGTCAATAACTTCCCCGATCCTGAGAGTCCGAGAGTCAGACCAGGTATTCCGGGAGTAAATCCGCTTAACAGCATTGGCAATAAACACCATAATTCACGGTTTGAATATTAGAATACAGAGTCAAACCGTTCGATAGCAATACCAATTCGTATAAAGCCATTCCATTTTTGAATACCTTATCTTCTGAGAACCAAGCCTGCTGTGGCGATTGTCCGGCATAGTGTTAACAGAAACAAATTAGGTGCCATTTTCGCAGACGGAGACCACATGTTTGTGTATAAGTATCAACATCGAGGGTCAATGCGTTCGAGAACGCTACCTCTTTCTTTGAGTGTCGCACATCTAAGTCAATAGCTGCACATACCATGTGACTCCGAAAAGTAAATCAGGTGCTGAAGGATTTACTGCGAATTAATGTGTCTAGAGCCAATATCGTTCTGCGGACATACTCCCGGAATATCTGTGTTTGACCCACGGAATCACACGAGAGATGGAGCTTGTGACTTAGTTGTGCGTCTCTCAGAAGAGGTGGTATCGCTCTGGAACGATTTCACACCGCACCTTCTAAATCATGCATGAAATTACGGTGCCCATCATTAAAATGGGTACAAACGTTTTTCTCGGACTACGAAGTCAAACTCTCGATACAGCGGGTTCGGTTCTCGGAGGGTATGCGATAAAGTGAATGACGTTATACAAATTGGTAACGTTCTGAAACGGATTGTCTCTGAACTTTACTATCCATATCATGAATTAATGTGTCCATTGCCAACACTGTTCAGCGGATTGACCACCAGAGTACACGATTTGGCTATCGGAATTTCAGGACAGGTGAAGCTATTGACTATTAACTATTGACTATTGACTATTGACCGTTCGATTCTCAAAGAAGGTGGTAACAATGTCGAACGGTTTGACGCTGTATTTTAATATTCTCACCGTGAACTGATGTGTCTATTACCAATTATGTACCGCGGATTTGCTCCCGGAACACCTGGTTTGACTCTAGGAAACGCAGCATGGGTGAGCTATTGA
>NW_027471300.1:0-26913 GCF_051020765.1 Lasioglossum baleicum
ACAACAGACAGAGGGCTCTCCCTCTTTCTCTTTCTCTCACTTCCGGCCAGATCGCGACGCCGCATTGGGCGTCCGCATTTTTGCCATGCTTTCTCGCCTCTTAGAATTTACAATAATTCATAAAATCGGTTAGAGATCTGTACATACCGTATAACTTAATTAAAAAAAAAAAAAAAAAAAAAAGGAGAAAAGAGGATTTACTCGCCGTAACACAGTGTTGTTATTAAACGTAACAAGAAAAATCGATATTTATAGTAATCGGCACGATACCGGTAAATAATAGATAACAATTAAAATACAAATCTATATTTTACACGAGGAAATAAATTATATCTATATCTCATACTCAAGTTTCATTCGAACGTGTATATAATATAATATAATATAATATATTTAAAATTAATAATCGGAAGAGAAATAAATTAATATACAAAATGCGAAGAATCTTTTTCTCGAAAAAAAAAAAATCGGCATATTACCCTAACGCGTTCACGTGTTCAGTGAGAGAAAGTAAAGAAGAGAAAGAACATCAGTCGACTCGACCAAGTCATCCAATTAATCGCGAATAACAATATGGCTACCAGCGGTCTTCCGATCTATGTACATGCAGCGGGTGATTTAAACTTTTTCTTCTTTATTTTTTTTTATTTTTTTTTTGTAAAACGATCGTACCAGGAGGAGCTCTGTAAACGTTTCTCTTCGTCGCATTCGTTATCGAATTGTTCACGCTCGTCTCGTGAAAGAACGATTCTCGAATCGTCTCGTTAAGTGTAACATAGCGTTTCCGTCGAAAGAAAAATTCAACTTCAACGCTCTGATCGATTCCTCGCATGATACCTGCGAATATTTCCAACCCTTTTAATGTTTCTCAATTTTACCAGACGTTATACAGTGAAATTCGAGATCCGATGAAATTACCATTCAAATTTCGCGCCATTCGCGCCGCTCTCACGGATCGCGTATGGCTTCTGCTTTAACGTAACGGATCGAATTATCGATACTCGTATAATTAATGCGAAACGATTCCTCGTTTACCCTTCGACGAGCTTCTCGAACGTTGTTCCAAACCCACGGGCAGAGTGGTAAAAGCAATCAGTCGAACGAAACTAAGGAAAGAAAAATTTTTGTGCTGGGTGAAAACGGAAATTTCCAATTTGCTTCTCGTCGAAGCTCTTATTTTCTTTTTCCTCTACTATTACGTTTTTTTTCCTCAAAAAAATAGTCATCTCTTTACAACATCTTTCTCTCTCTCGCTCTCGCTCGTTCCCTTTCTCTCCCTCTCTTTCTCTCGCTCCCTATTAATCTACACCCTGATGCCCATGCATAATCGATTATAGTGAATTTTTATTGCGTCCACGAGGTCGGATACGTCTTTGCAGTTATTCTTTTTCTTCGTTTTCTCTTTTTTTCTTCTCTCGCTCTCTCTCTCTCTCTCTCTCTCTCTCTCTCTCTCTCTCGTTCGCTCTTTCTCTCTCTTTATCCCAGAAAAATATATATGTTTATATATGTATGTACGTATGTAATATATGCAATATGTATATTTATATACATAACAGAGCCACGAGATGGAAACGTCGACGATGGACAACATTTATTTATTTATTTATTTTTTATCTTTTCCTTTATATCAGACTTCGCGAAATAAGTACCAAAAATTAAATCTGTCGTCCTGTTTCGTAGTCATTTTCGTATTCCGTCATCTGTCATTTCGCGGAAATGTACAGGTAATAAAATATATTATTATGGTTCGATAAAATCCTTGAAATTGCCAGCAATTTTATTTCTCCTCCTTTTTCCCCCTTTGTTTCTTTTTTTTTTTTTTATTCTCCCCGTGTTTAATATATCCTTAAACGCTACGGATGTATTCGTTAAATCAAAGATGGCCGAAAGTACCGCGTCCGATCGAACCTAACCTCTTCGAAGATACCCGTTCAAACAATTTTAATCCTCCGAGATTACTCGTACTATCTCTGCCTTTTGTTCTGCCTCATATTTACTCCTTCTGTCGCGTGGAAAATTTCTCAATACTGCCTCTCTGCCTGTGAGTTTTTTATCGTTCGAAACGAGAATCGTCGACGCGAAGAACGGAAGAGTTTCCGTGGACAGACCTCCTCCATCGTTCGTCCAGCAACAATGAAACGAAAAAACAAGGGTGGTGGGGTGGGGGGGATACAATGTACAAAGCTAATTTACAAAGGTATCATTCGGTTACCCTCTGTATTTTACGGCTCGTTTCTTCGTCCCTGCTTCTTTTATATGTACACAATGCACTGTCTTTGAACTCTATGGCTTCTGTGGTTTCTCTGTCTCTCTCCTCTCACTCGCACACCACGCATTCTGTGTTTTCCTGTTCGCTTATCCTACTTAATTAACGCATTTCTATCGCCATTCGCCACCTCGAATCCCAATTGTCTGAGAAATCATCGTCTCGAATTGTCGCCCCCTCGTCGTTCGCCATTTGCAACGCTCCCCCTCTTTCTCTCTCGCTCTTCTTCATTTTTTTTTCCTTTTTCCTTTGTCAATGAAACGGCTTGCAATACTGTGTAAGAAAAATAAATAGCTTCCTCTTTTCTAGCTCTTTGTTATTAAAATAAACTTTGAACGTTCCTCGGATTATCTCAGGAAAATAAATCCTTTAACGATTCGATAGACTTTGTTGTTGATACCGTTTCCTGTTCCTCCCTCTATCTCTCTCTTTTTTTTTTATCTTTTATTTTTAGGTTAGAATTCATCGTGAAATCATGCGACGCCCTCTTACGCTCGTTTCTTCTTCGTTTTGTTGTACTCGACAGCGGGATTCGAAACCCCTTTTCCAGGACGATTTCGATAGATTCCAAACGAGGTTATGTTATGCGATAAAAATTGATATTTCAATTTCTTCATCGTTCCTTTTTACGGAAAACGCTAATTTGCTCGTGGAACAATTTTTTCATTTCGAGATCTATTTCATTCCCGTCGGATTTTACGCTTATTGCCAAATTTTACTTTCGATTTGTTTTTTCTTTTTTTTTTTTTTTTTCTTAAACGAAACAAACGTTCTAGAAAAGGTGGCAAACCTACCCGAAGAACGAAGAGGATGAGGGACGGCCTCTTCGTTCGTTACGACTCACAGTATTGCATATACTCAACGAAACACGTTGAAATTTGTGAAGGAAAACAAGTTGTAAAATAAATTTTCGTTCGGAAAAAAAAAAACATAATCGGTGCAGTAGAACTTTGTACCACTCAAACGTCGAACTTTCGGTATTTTTCGTTAAACATCGCAAGGGAACATTCCCCTGTCACGCACGTGATACAGTTGCACGTTTTTAACCCTACCATATGGAATTCGAGAACGTCCCAAAAACATCGACCCCTGGCTTACACACGTACATAGCTAAATACATACGCCTCTGAGTAAAAGCTATTCCTTATCGTTTGTTTTGAAACGTTTCGAGTTCGGAATAAAACGGAGATCCTTAGAGATCTTCAAAGCGTTCCTCGTAAAATTCTGGATCCTCTCTGTCATCCGAAATTTTTTGGTAAGTGCAAAAGCTTGGCCGGTTTGTATTTCAATGGTGAACCACCGTGACAGTGCTGCCAATGACACACGTTCAAATGAATTTCGAAGAAATTATATTTCTCAATTCTTCCGTTCGAAATTTTGCTATAAATTACTTTTACATGACTCGTATAACTTCTTTTCGTTTTGTACTTTATTATTCTTACGATTTACGTGAAATTTTATTCGCCTTGAAGAGAAACCGTCCGAATTTTTGCACTTACTTAATAATAGCGTTGTTCGCGCGGCGCAGCTTGAATGCGCGAGTTGCCAGTGGTTCTCAGCCATTCTTTCTCAAAGCATTGCTTATGGGGCACTTCCGATATCAACTATTGCTTAAGAGATTCTTCCGAAGTACTTTCGAGTTAACTTCCTGATAATTCATTTCGTGTTCGTGAAACAAACCCTTTCTCTCTCTCTCTCTCTTCCTCTCTCTCTTCGTTAACCTTAACAAATCTTCCCTTTTCTCTTTTTTTCTTTTCTTTTTTTTTAATTAAAAAGCAAAATCGAATATTCCTCCTTTAAAACAACTTCGAGATTCCACGTAACGCTTTCGAGGAATTTCGAAGGAAGCTAAAATTGCACGATACTTTCGAAACGTAAAAGAAAAAAGGAAACGTAAAAGCTCTATGACACTAACGCAACGTACAGTTAATCAATAAACATTCGTAACTCTGGCGCAATGAAAAACTCGTCGAATTAAAAAATCTTCAACATTAAGAATACCAACTAACTCGAAAAAGGAGTCAGCCCCGTGGAACACAAACTGGCAACAACGGTCTTCGTCCTTTCTCCGATATATTTCTCGCCTCGTTTCTTCGCAAAAAATACACATCGATTAAAAGACAGATACATTATCTCGTAGCTTCCCCGTCCGGTTTCGTCGCCCTCTGTCGCTCGACTTTACAACTGTACAACTCTCTCCCACTCTCTCGCACTCTCTACCTTAACTTCTTTCACGTGCCTCCTCTTTCATCGTGCAACACTGTATTATATGCTTAAAGACTTCATCGACATTATCGTCGTCATCATCATCATCGTCGTCGTTATCATCATCAGCATTATCATCATCGTTATCATCATCATTTAGCAATCGTTAAAATTATTGTACATTATTTAATTAGTAATCGTTAGAATATAATATTGTTGATGTACATGTGGCTCCACCATGTCCATTGCGGAGAACGCGTAAATTACTAGGCACGCGCGAACAAAGGGGAACCCCGCTTCGTCGAAAATACTCGAATACGTTTTTCTCTGGAAACCCGTTCCATCGACCAGCATTTTTCTCCGTAATTTATATCCTCCTAGAAAAATCTTTTTTTACCGTGTTTCTTTTCTATGAAATTTCCCATCTGATTTCAATATCTCGGGTGTCGAATTATTCCGAGCATTTCGAGAGGGTTCTCGTAGCCACAGTCGACGTAAGTTCTAGTTACTTTTTACGGGGAAGTTTCGGTTACCAATTCGGGGATTTCCACTCGCGACACGATGAAATCACGAATCGCTTGCGAGTCTTCTAGAATTTTACAAATTTTACAAAAATTTCGAATCTTCTATAATAATAGGTTCTGGAATATTTTATCTTTCATATATATATATTTATATCATCCATAAGAGAATATTTCGTAATTCCATCGGACGTTTATAATACTAACGATAAATTCGACCTTAATGTTGCTCGTACTTAATTTCCAATGTTTTTCTTTTTTCTTTTTTTTTCAAATTTTGCAATTTTCAGAATCGAATCGACTGGGACGTTGTTCGCGCGTACCTATCGAATATCTACGTCATGTAACTTCTATGAAACGCACACGGGCGCATTAAGTCGAACCGCACCGCCGCATTGCCAATTCGCAAAAATCTCCCTGCACCTGCGCGACGAAGTTTTTTCACCATTTTTCATATTCTCCTTTCTCTCTTTCTTCTCTCCACATTCTGGGCGGAGTGCACGCCGAGTCCCTTTCTTTCCTCTCATGCACGAACTCATTTTCTCGCACACACACGCGCACGCATATACATGCACACTCGCACACAAACACACGCACACACACGCGCATACACTCGTCCACACTCAGTTCCGTTCGAACAGAACCACTAATTGTTGTACATACAAAGTATCGCTTGCCATTTTTTTTTCATTTTTTTTTTTAAATTCGCGCGCGCGCGCGTTTATGTTGTATACACACGTGTGAGGTTAGTTGTTGGGAATCGCAACGCGATCATATCCGCCTGGAGAATCTTTTTTTCTCTCTTTTTCCTCTCTTCCTCTTTATCCGTTCTTTTCTCTTCTCCTATTTATTACACTTTTCTCTCTTTATCCTTTTCTTCCTCTATTTTTTTTTTTTTCTTTTTTTTTTATTCAGTCACAAACGAACAAATTCGTAATTCGATAAAAATTCGACTAATCGAAAAATTCGCCTACTAAAATTTGCAAGTGAACCGCGGAAGCAGTATTATCGTCGCGATAATTTTGCCACTGTCACAGGGTTCCGCGATTAACACGAAAAAATTGCAACGATGCGAAAATTTTGCGATAGAAATTTTGCCTGACGCTTGAACGCGTTTTGCGTGAACCGACGGTCCCGGAGAGCCCAAAAATTTCTCGAGGACACTCGTCTTCCGAAATGGGTAATTTTCTATATACATAAAGTGTCTTTTTTTTTTTTGGCCCAAGTGTCCCGTTAAAGTAATTGCTACAGCCGAATACGGGAAAATTTCAAAATGGGCAGGGCACCGGGACCGATAGGCCCAACCATTCGAAAGTTCGCGTGTAAACTGTTCGAACGTTGGCGGGAAGAAACGTTTCGAGCGTCGAAAATGAGGAACAACGCCGCGAGAAGTATGTAAATTTTCAACGAATACACCTCTAAAAGAATTTCGAATATAATCGAATTTAACAAATCTAACCTACTAGAATCACAAGTGTTGCCGCAGAATTTCTGCAAATTCGATCGATTATTAATTTTTTTTTTTTCATCTCGTTCCGTTACCGATAGAAAAATGTCCGCCGTTCTGGAACGAAACCCAGGGCCCCGAGGGTGCTTCGTCCGTCGCTGGCACGCGGTGGACGCCGCGTTATCGATAACCTCTTAAAGTAACTTTCTTAGAAATAACTTTCCAATCACAAAGGCGATTTGATTCCCATCACTGTACGCAAAATATTACGTAAATGTGTGTCCGTGTAACGTGTACGTGTATGTATGTGTGTGTGTATGTGCCGTGTGTCTGTGTCTGTGTGCAACCTAGCAAATATATAATATATTGTATATATATAAAACGCTCCAAATAGAAATAAAATTTTACCAATTATTATCGAATGCGGAGCAAAAGAACTCCCGACAAGTTTGTTTCTCGATTTTTTCACGTTAGTATGCGTTTGCTTTTTTTTTTTTTTCGTTTTCTACTAAAACGTACAACAATAATTTTTTTTTTCTCAGTCTAATACATTCCAAAGCACCAATTCGTTAAAATTCCCCGATCCAATATGGCCGACACAGCCGAGTGTCCAGGCCATGGCGTTTTTTTTTTTTTTTTTCCTTTCGAGAGAGAATTCTCGCGTTCACGTTCGATGCGCGCGCTTACACCTAGAAGGGGGAAAAAAAAAATGGGAGCCGAAATCCTACGTGTCCGTCCTTCTTCCCGACTTAATTTTCCCCGTCCCACACGAATCCTCGATATTACCGATAATTTCGTTACTTTACAATTAGTATAGTAGTTATCGTTATATAATTACTAGTAGAAGATACGAGACGCGCTTGAGATTTGCTCATCGTGTGTTTATCGAACAAGCGCACGCTGTTGAACATCGTGTGATGCACGATCGATCGAGTTTCACTGGTATAGTTATATAGTTGTGCCTCGTTGCAAGATTATCGTTTTGCATTTCTCTCTCGCTCTCTCTCTCTCTCTCTCTTACGACTAGTAAAACGACGATGTACACTCGAGCTGTGAGACGAATTTACAAGCTAAGAAACGCACGTGCTCGTAATCCCGTGTAAAAGCTAGTATAGTTGTCGTAAAATTTAATATAGTTGATAGTGGCAGCATACACTTGCTTCGACGTCGTTCTCTGCGCTTTTTTTTTCTTTTTTTCTCGTTTTTTTTCTCGCTTTTAATAATGAAATACTTATACTTTTGAAGGCTGATAATAATCGCTGGTATAGTCGTTAGTATAGTTCTTAACTGTAGTTAATCGTCGTCGACGTTGATCACGCAGTTCGAAACCAAAGGTGAACCGATCGCTAATTCATCGACAGTAAAAATATCACATATGCACGAGCAATTAACGATTAGTATAGTTGATGGAGATGCTCGAACTACGAGGAAACAACTATAGTTCAATCTATACAACGCGATTAAAAATCGACTACCCAAGAGAAATTTTCGATCGAATCGAATTATATGCGCTCAACTATACTTCATTTCAATTTAGAGTCGTGATTAATAGTTAACTACTATTACCTTTTTTTTTTCTTTTTTCAACGAACGATAGCCATGTCTCAGGCACGTTATTGCAATCAAAAATGGCTAGCTGCGACCTAATAGTAAATTTCAAACAACTCTGAGTGCTAACTATTGTCGATCAGAGAACAACTATAAATTGGATTGACCGTACTTAATTTTAATTTAATTTTCATCTTATAAACCGCGTTTCTTTCCCCAGCGGAAATATTTCCATTCGAAAAGCTCGAATGCGAATTTCGAATCGAGGCAACCATACCGATCCAAAACAACTATATCCTGCCTCGATCGATCGCGCGTATGTGTTTTGTGTGTACGCGTTCATCCTGTGTGTATATTCGCGTGCATTCTTTGTGATGCAAGTACAAATGTTAGTGTCAAGTGTTAGTAGTAATAATAACAGCGGTAACAGGAGCAATAATAGTAATAAATAGTAGTAATAGTAGTAGTAGTAGTAAGTCGACTGGGTGCACATCCGACGAGGGCAGGTCCTACATTGACAAACAACGACGGTATCGTTTCTTTTAAAAATCTGTGACAATTTGTACGATCATCAGTACTATACAATAGTAATTCTGCCTTCCACTATATCGTGCCATTTTTCGGTCCTTCTCTGTACTATTTTTCGACACCTTTTACCATCACTATGCTGTTCTTCAGACTTATTCGTATGCCTTGCAGCGATGTTATTTCTAGTGTCTCACTATTTTCTTCTTTATTTTTTTTTACTTTTTTTTTATTTATTTATTTTTCTTTATATAGTAAATCAACTGTTGAATGTTTTATTGACAGTCGATAAATGTGATGAAAAATTTTTGTACGTTTTGGTGTTAGTATTGGCAGCCCCGAAAATTTTGTTAGTCGATTAGTTACAACCCTGATTGTTTGACAAAATGCTACTATCTTTCTGTTACAACGAATCAATGTGCTTATCTTCGTTACCTACGAATTATTTACAACGGCACGCAAAATAATTTCCACGAAAATCAATTTCCACTACCGTCCGAAGCTACTATACGATACTAACTTATTGCCGTTTTCACCGCTACTATAATTTTATCATGCGCGTGACGAATTTCAAGAAATAATCGATGAAATTTCCAAAATGAATCTTCTACGCCCAAGTAATTCGCGAACGGTATCAAATAATTTTTTCCAGAAACTAGAAAAACGCTACTTTCGCTAATTAATTTTTTTCTTTTTTTTTTCAAAATTGAGCAATATTCTTAAACATCACAATGATACCAAATTTCGAGATGTTAGTATAGAAATCATAAGACCAATTTCACGAAGAATTTTTACGTCACCCGGTTAGGTAATAAATTTCGGAAAAAATTCGAGAATTCTTCAACAAAATACTTCTTTTTTTCTTTTCTCAATTTTTCGTGACACTGGTCCGAAATGGTTAGTCAACGAAGATCCAGAGGCAGGGTGAAAAACACAGGTAAAAGTTTCGATTAAAATTCTCAGGGCTCCTTACATTTCTCTCTCTCTCTCTCTCTCTCTCTCTCTCTCTCTCCCTTTCTCTCTCTTTCTCTCGTTACAAATAACAATTATGTACAATATAAATCGTATATTCCGCGGACGAGAACAGAAAAAAAAGCGGAAAACGAAAATCCATTCGTACGCGTGTTAAAAACCCAGAAAATAATGCATCGAACTACCATAACAAAGTATAATCATTTAACTTTATTTATAATAATCTTCAGCTTATAAGCTTCCTCCGTTTCTTGTTTTTCTTCGTTTTCTACAGCTTCCAATAAATTAAAACGACTCCCACCCCCTCTCTCGCTCTCGCTCTCTCTCTCTCTCTCTCTCTCTCTCTCTCTCTCTCTCTCTCTCTCTCCAACTCGCGATTAATAACAAGAACCTTCCTCTCACTGTGGCACTCTTTCATTCTCGTTCTCACTCTTTCACACACGCTCTTTCTCTCCCTCTCTCTCGCAGGGCCGAACGTTGCCTCCAATAAGAAAATACCGTATCTCAACCGTCTGTTGGCTAATTACGAACGCGGGCCGTATAGAATCATTTTCCATCCTGTTCCAACGCGTGGCTCAAGTATCAGGTTACGTTCACGGTGACTGACTGCCTCCAACTAAACACGCGGTGTTTATAGCGGTGCTCAGGGACACAGGGGCTCCCTGTCGCCAATCGACTTCGCTTTCTACGTTCGTTTGCAATTCACGGTCGAAGGACAAGGATCGAGATCGATCCTGCAAAATCGTCTCCCCTCTCCGTCGTTTCTCATCCTTTCTAACGCCGATATATTCCAAAATGCCGATTAAAAAAGAAAAAAAACAAAACTTCTTTTACAAACGTCCGTTCCGTCCTCGGAAAAGACACGAAAGAGAAGGGACGATGAAACACACGCGTCACCTTCGGGTAACATTAGCGAGGCCGATTAGTTGGACTGCTTTATCGACCGAGATATTGCCGCGATTATAAATCCTCGCTGATATCGCTGTTTCCTCGACTTCCTCCTTCCAGCAGTCGTCACCGCGTCCACGGCCCACCAATCCACGGAATTATTCGTATACACATACGCGTGTGCACACGGACAGGCAAAAGGGACGCCTAGGAGAAACGGACAGACCAGGGTACCCGGGCGGACAAACAGACAGACAAGAGAGATTGCGGCACGATGCGCATACATATGATACATAATCAGCGTGTGTAATCGTCCGTGTGTGTGTGTGATGTGTACTTGTTCCGTACGCGCGCATACGTGCGCTTATGCTTGCGTAGCGTGTAGGTGTGGCTCGACACATTTAAAAGGAGTATTATAGTTTGTCTCTTAAAAAACACAGAAACTCGAGTCTACGCTTGGCAGTATCATGAACAATCGCTCGCTCGTCCATCGACAGAGAACTCGAGCGGGCGCACGTACTATATATATGTATATATATATAATAGATGTATGCATGTGTGTGTATATATATATAATATATATTTTTTGTGTTTTTCTCGTTTTTTTTTTTTTATCTCGTTTTCGTTATCGCTTATAATATCTCTAGATGTCGCCTGATGACGCGCGTGGTAGTAGTAGTGTGTCTCCCCTTGTTCTTCATCTTTATTTTTTTTCCTTTTCCTCTTCTCTGTCGTTTTCTAATTACTTTTTAAATCTGTTGCAATAGCTTGGAGAAAAACGACAACTACGACACATTTAGACAATGAGAAATCGACGTCGACGGTTAACGCCCTTGGCAGTGATCGTAGAATTGCATGTAGTTTTTCTTTCGTTCAAATGTGCACGTGTGTACGTTCCCATGTGTGTGTGTTGTGTGTGTGTTGTGTGTGCGCGCGTGTGTCCTCTCTCCTTCGTGCGCTCATCGCCCCTCCACTCGCACTTCCTTGCACTCTGTCGCTCTCCCTTTTCTCTCTCTCTCTCTCTCTCTTTCTCTCTTCGCGGCTCACGCTCACGGAGCAACGTGTGACCGGTTTCTGATTCGTCGAAGGATGCGGTTCACCTTGATTCCCGCTGGATCTCTCAACGTCAAACTCGTCCGAGAGAAAACATCGCCACAGGCGATGCGGGGTTTCTGCGTTTTTCTACCGCGACATCTGTCGCCGTCCGTGCGAACTAGCTCGACGCGACGTCGGGAATCACGGCGAGGGGTCTAAACGCGGTTCCTTCGCTCAACGGGGAAGCCCCCTCTCTTCGACTCAAGGGAGGTTTTCTAAACGCGACGAAACGAAAGAGTGTCGATGACGACCTGCCGTCGACGGTCCGTGACGAATTTTCCTGCGCTCCAAAGGTACAGGGGGGGATATATCTCCATTCTGAGAACGTTGTTTCCTCCTGTCGTTCTCCCATGCAACACACTGACTACCATCTACCACCACCACCTTATTTTATTGCACGATTTTTGCTTTGGCATCGAACCAGGAGTACCCAAACAACCGTTCCCTTCGTTCGAATGGTCAAGCTCTGTAATTTTAACCTGGCTGCGAATTTATCCCAACTTGCGTTCATACGTTCAGGGTACTTTCTTCGCTTTTCCCCGTTGAAAGCAATCAAGTTCCCTAGAAGAAAGTTAAAGGGGGTTCTTAAATTAGTCAACGTTGACGCAGTCAACTCTCATCCCTGGGCAAGTCTATTGCGTTAAAAACAGCGAGATTCTCATTGGTAACAGGCTATGACGGGTAAACTTCAATAAGCGGCAACAATTCGGAACAGATAACATGTAATATAATTCTAACAGTGTGGGAAACTTTATCAACAGAAGCTCATCGCAAGAAGCACAAGTTGCGTAAAACCTAGTCGAGGGAGACAAGAGCTTGATCATTCCAACCGAAGCTTGGCCCAACCCTAGAGTAAGCCGCTGTTCCCGTGTATGAGAGAACGACTTGACAGGGTGCTATTCTTCAGCAATGGCGATTTAACCGCGGACATCTTTGCAGCGTGTCCATTTCTAGCGAGTGAAAAGGAAGTAGACGATTTTACAAGCTGTCCTCGCGCGCAGTACGCTTAAACGTTAACTCTTAAAGAACTCTAAAGTCCAAACGAACGTGTTACTTTGACGCTCATCGATCCGTGGAACAACCTCAACGACGCTCGTCACCACGGATCGACGACGCACGGCTACTGTACAGGTGTATACAATAGGCAATGTCGTCGCGATGTGTGGTGCTTTCAAGAAAATTTTCCTTCCGTTCTCGTTTCTCATTCATCCCTCATTCTCTTTTCTCTCTTTCTCTTCTTTCTTTTTTTTTAGCAAAAACGGCGATGTTCAAAAGCACTCGGTGTGGTAAACGCACGAGTGTGTTTTTGTCGTACAACAAATGCGGAGTACAGGTGTGTGCAAGTGTGCTTGGTGTCTCTGTACAGGTCCCCTCGGTCTCCGATCGTTGCTGGGGTAGCTTTTTAACAATTATCCTGCGCTTGCAACGACTTCCACTGGCAGACTATGATCCTGATATTTTCGCACGTCTACTGGTTACTCTTAAATTCAACTGATTAATCTCGATCGCAACTTAGCCCCCAGCAACGCTCTGAATAGGGTGCCCGAAGTTCCAAGGGGTGTCATCTTGCTGATTTTTTGGAAAATAACGCGTGCCGCTTGAAGCTGAGAGCGACAACCACGTCGGTGGGTAATGGCGGTGATAGTTTGGGTGTCCATCTTTCAGTTTTCTTTCGCAACTCTATCTCGTGCCATCACAACGTTCTTTCCACGCTGTTCTGCGGTGTGGCAGTGTCTGCCTTGCGGCATTTTGCATACTTAATAGATCTTTCATTGTCTTGATAGACTTCACAAGGGGATTGTCTGTCCCCCGGTCCGAATCATGCCGATCCGAGGTATCGAAGGTGTCCAAACCCGGTGGACGTGACGATTAGCGATGATTGTTGGGTCACGTGACTCGTGTATATCACTGATTCTCGAGTATCGAGCACGGGAACATGTTAGAATTGTCCCAGACCGACATGATTGGAGAAGAACGATGTTACTCGAGTATAGTAACGTGCCGCATAAGTTTTTCGCTTCGTTCGACGTATGACAGGTATAACTGTACAATAGTAAAACACGGTACGCGTGTCTATAGGATGTTTCTATTCTGTTCTAGGCGAAGTATTAATAAGTCTTTCCTCTTGTCCATCGTTTCACGTATGGAACTTGGCATCCACGATGACCACGCGTTGTATCCAGTCTCGTTTTGCTCGCTAGCCTTTTTTTTTTTTCATCTGGATCTCCCTAACTGCACGTCTCTTTGTCGCCGAGATTAATAGACCGCCTGTTAACTCCAACCACCTCTGATCTTTCCCCGATACTCCTTTCTAAACTCAACGAACTCTGCACGCGTTGTACGTACATTACACGAGTTCACGTTTTCTGTTTTTTTTCTTTTTCGTATCTTTTTTCTCGCTTTTTTTTTTTGTTTTTTTTTTTTGTTTTTTCTTTTTTGGTTTGCTCGTTTAATTTACTACGGAATACAACTGCATACGATCAGTTAATAGCATAGAGTTACAGTGTTACAACATTGAGAATCTTAGTGTACAGTGTGGTTCACATTTGTGTCTGTGTGTATGCGCAGGTGTGTGTCTGTAAACCTTTCCCAGTTTTCCAATTCTCCTGTGACCAGATCTGCTGTGTTTCTCGGATGTTTCGTGCGCGCCTGTACGTTTTGTGTACGTGTGTCTGTCACTCTCGGTTCGTATACGAACCAGCTGAAAGCCGATCGCAGAAGCTACCGCGTGTGTCTGCTGATCGGGATATTCTCAGTGCCACTTCTCCAGCTTCCTTTCGTTTGTCCTTTAACAGTCGAGTGTGTTTTAATGCTAGCATTGTATGTCTCAAGGTTTAGCTAATCTTGGAGACCCAACATGTCGAAGCGTATCATCATTCCCCTAAGCTCACTTCCAGTTCGTGTCTTCAGCTGATTTGGCGCGACCCTGTTCCGTGTTTCTCCTTATTAAAAAGATCTTTCGTTTCCGCAGTTCCTGTCAGTTTTTCACGAAATCATCTTTCTCTCTCTTTCGCTCTTTCTCTCGCCCTCTCTCACTCTTTCTCTCTTTCTTTCCTCTTCCAGCTCAATGTCTTTCATGCACTCCCTCTTGCACCCTTTTTCCTTTCTCTCCCTCTCTACCTTTCTCACCGTCTAAACGCAATTTAATATTCCATGTACACTCACTCTCCCTCTCTTTCGTACTATCTCTCGCTCTATCTTTCTCTCTCTCTCTCTCCCTCTCTCTCGCACAGATTTACAATATTTTGCTTGGTTTTGTTGATTTTTTCATCTTTTTTTTTTATTAAAAAATTAAAACGGACGGTTAAATTTCACGGTTTCGTTTGTCGGTGAGCCGATGTCCGCTGCTGAAGGCACAAGGCTTTGCACTTGAACTCGGTCACCTAGCCTAGCTTCACTGACTTACTACAACCTACTACCAACTAGCCTCGCTTACTTTTACTTTACTTAACGTCCTACATTGCTACTACACTTTTATTCTCTCTTTCTCTCTCTCTTCCCACCCGTCTCGTCTCGTTTCGTTTCCCTCTGCTCTGCCAGTACGCGAAAAAGAAAACCCGGACGCGCGCAAATGCCAAGCCTCGTCTTCGACACCTGTTCGTCGCGGAAAAACCGTTCCTCCTCTCCATCATTCACCGTCATCATTATGATCAAACTCTAACCACCTCTTCCTCTCTTTTCTTTCCTTGTATAAACAATGTACATGCTAGCAATATATTATTATGCTATGTGTTGTGATATAGACTCTATGGTATCATTATGTATAATCGTATCGTTTGTTATTTTCCATCATCATCATCATCATTTTTGTTTCTTTGTTATTTCGCACTCGATTCACGAGTCGGCCAGGCCAGGTCGCTGCTCAACAGCCGGCCCGCCCATTCGTCCATTCTACTCCTTTCTCCGCACACGGCTACGCAAGGAGTGCGATTGATCCTGTCTGTCCTATCATCATCCTCATCATCATCATAATCATCATCATCATTATCATCATCATCGTTATCATGATTATCATAGTATCTTCTCAATTACATCTCAGCCAAAAATTGCACACGCATACAGTACACACACACACTCCCTCTCTCGCACTCTGTCTCTTAGCTCTTCTGGTTACACTCGTACTCGTTTTGTTGCTCTTACAACGCGCCCGCCTTTAGCCGGTATCTTATACATTACACATTATACATTTACATATCGATTTCGGGGGTAGTCAGGTAGAGGATATAGTAATAACGTAACTGTAGGTAGCTCCTTATTACAGTTTCTGTACTGTCTCTACGTATCACAGCCTGGGTGCCTCGCCACTGCCTTCGGTTCTTCCTGACTTCATCGTACATATCGTCATCCTCCGCGTCTAGCTCCAAACTAGCACTGCCAAATGCTCCTCCAGCCTCGTGGCAACTTCACAAGACCGGTATAGAGAAGGTGAGAAGCGAATTCTGTACGTGCCGATGCTATTAGACGACATCGGTCTACTACTCAGGCAGTGGCATGGTGGTGCACTAGTACAGGAGGTTCTCCACGTCCACGTTCCACGTCTGCCGATGATGCTGTGCTCTATCAGCTTCGTCGTCCCGGACGCCTCGCGGACTCGCGATGAAACAACACTGTTAGCCGACAGGAATCGGCAACGGGGAAACTAGGGTGTCACGTCCCAGATCTCGGCGAGGAAAACTGGCAGCTTTTTGTTCTTGAACTTCAAACTGAAGCACATCTCGCTGTTCTGGTTGCCGAGTGTCCGCAGCTCGGTCAACACAGAAAGCAGCTTCGCGAAGATCATGCCGGACTTGGGCCTGCGCCGGTTGTCCACGTACGCCTTTAACGCCTCCAGGTAGATCTCTTGAATCTTCTCGACCTTCCAGCCTTCGAGCAGGTTCGGCCTCTCTGCAACAAAACAGTAGGATCTTTTCTCTGTAGTCTGGGCTCATGAGCATTTTAATCGCAAATCGTTTACTAATTCAAAGCTAACTTCAACGAAATATTCAATCACGCTTTCGATTCGAATAAAATTTATGTACCTGAGAATATGACAATGGCCGTCAGCAACGCGTACTCAGCATTGTTCACTTTCATGGTGTACATCTGCCGGCAGAAGTGTAGCAAATCCTCAATCGTCTCGCCCATGCCTGCTACGTTATAGCTGTCCCTGGTGTAAGGCTGATTATTGGCGAATATTATGCTGTCTGTCTGCACGTCATACTTCCTCGCCATTCGAAGCATCATCACCTCGCTGGAACAGGCTTTCAGCAGAGCGATCTGATCCTCTCGCATCAGCTCGTCGAAGCCGGGTAGCCTCTTCGAGAACTCGACGATCAACTGCACCGTCAGGATCGTAATCTCGGTGATGTGCCTGAACTTGTAGTCACTGATATCCTCTCCTTCTGAGGGCTGATTCTAGAACAAACCGAAACTCAATTACACCTCTAGAAACAATTTCTAAAAAAAGGATAATTCTCTTAACAGGTAACACCTTCGTCCAAGGATGATCTCACGCATTCGCGTTGCCAGGCTACAGAGATGCGACTTGTAACTATCTTATTATAACTAGACTTGCGAAGAGAGTGCGGTGAAAAATAAAAATGCACTAGAAGCGACGGATACTCGGTCCTTCGAGTAATAAGAGTTATTTAAGAAAACTCGCTGGCATTGTAACGCGACCCTTTGCTTGGCAACGGAATACTCGTTCGCTAGTCCTACCGCGCGATGAGAGGCACCACCATTGGACGAGTTGGACTGGTATGTTTTTTGGCCGGCGATGTATAATTTCGAACACTTACCGTGATCCTTTTGAGATCCTCCTCACTGGGTTGCTCGTACTCGTTCTGGAAATACACGAGCCTGTGTATCAGCTCCTCCTGCTCCGGGCTGATTGGTTTAATGTAACCATAGGGGCTGACCGGCGTTAGAATGCCGCTGCTTCCAGACGTGGACAACGACTCGGCTTCCGCTGGTTCAATCTTCACGCCCATTTGGTCGCTGCGTATCCCACTGCCTGGAGAACCGTTCATCGTTGTACTGTTCGGCTTGTCCTTCTCCTGGAACAAAACGTCCCCTTCCTGACTGATCCTGATCTACAAAGAATTTCATTCCGACATTCGGTCACAGACTGCCCTCGTACACCTACCTTCTGCGCTTTCTTCTCCTTGCGCTTCACCGCGCACTGGTACTCTGGCACGACGCACTCGGGCCTCATGCCCACGGTCAAACATTTCTTCAGCCTGCATTCCTGACACTTGCGCCGCATGTACATATCGATCTCGCAATTGTTCCCGTATTTACACTGGTACACCGCGTTCTTCGTGATACTGCGCCGGAAGAAGCCCTTGCAGCCCTCGCAGGTCAACGCGTTGTAGTGGTAGCCGGAGGCACGGTCCCCGCAGACCAGGCACAGTTCCTCCTGCTGCCTCGGGGTCGGTCCTTTCTTCTTCCTGGCGTCGCAGCCGTCGCTGCCGCCGCCTCCACCTCCTCCGCCTCCTCCACCTCCGCCTCCGCCACTTCCATAGCCGTTCAAAGAGCCAGGCTGCGACAGCTCGTCCCTACCTGCATAACACAAGTTCAAAATCGTATCAGACCCACGTTTCAGTTTCAACGAGCATACGAAAATTCTGGTTCTGTCGCGAGTTGTTCACCGTTTAACCCTTCGCGGTCCTATGTCCAGTATGACTTGACATTGGGAAATTGTTTCGAGAGATTTATACTTGGAAATTACTAAGTATAACAATAGGGTAAATATAACTGATTTTTAATCGAATTTGTTTCTTCCTTTATTTATTTAAATAGCCCTATTTTTTAACCGAAATTATAAATAATAATATATGATAGTAATAATAAATAATAATATATATATAAATAATAATAATAAATTCCAAATAATAAATTTAGAAACGTTAAGGGCTACTGGTAACAAAATTGAAATATAATTCGGACCGCAAAGGGTTAAAAATATTTTACATAAAAGGGTAATATCTCAAATTATTATAATACTATTATCTTAAATTCCATATGATATATTATTATCCCAAATTCCATCAGTGACACTCTAGGTTTCATAGATAGACTACTCAAACCATCTCTCAGGTGTCACTCTGCATCTAGTGGTTTTATCTAGTATTATATTCGAAAAGACTACTTCCTATGTATTATACTATCCTCAGAAGTTAACCCGTTGCGCTCGAAGAATTTTCTCGTGGCGAACAACGCCATTCGAAGCGTTTCTTATATCTTTGTACCCTCGCTAACGATTTTAACAATGAAAGGAAAAATATAAAGCACGTGTTTGAGTTAGGTTATCGAGTTACTCTGAGTATAGTTATTCTTAATATATTTATCGTTTCGTATTCGTTATTTAGTTTAGAGTATTAAAACAAATGGCGACTGAAAAAGGTTTGAGACCAGCACGCAAAGAAATTCAAATTCCATTGGTAGCAGAATATTCACATCCTGATGAGTTTCCTAGGTAACATTCTGCATCGCGTGTATCTTAATCTAGTATTGTCTTTTATACTCTATTAAGGAAGAGTCTCCATGAAATAATCCAAATGTATACCATAACACTAGAACGACTGATGTGTAATGTATACCTAAATACAGCGCATGCAAATGGTATTAATTAATATGACATAATGAAAATGAAAGAGCACGCGTAATCGTGATCCTATTTTAATAAAATATCGACATAAGTTTTACCAAAAATAGAGGTATATTTTCAACAATCATGAAAATAAAATGCCCAGAACGTATCATTTTGACTCTCGTCGTAGTTCTAGCGTTAACCTAGTATCATATTTTATAGTTTATTAATCAAAAGTCTCCATAAAATAATCCGAATCCTCTATTATCCTGAATTCCATCGGTAACAGAATATTCACATCCCAATGAGTTTCCTAAATATCATTTTAACTCATTTGCATCATCAGCGTATATATACGCGGCTGCGTATTAAATCCAAATATTTAATTAATAAAATAACACACTCCCTAACAGTACAGGGACAAGCACCGATACTGATAACTGTTATTATTTTCAAAAACATTCATAAAGACAGAGCATTTTACGTGTTCAAACAAAAACTTGCTGCAGAAATTATTGCAAATAATATAGGAAAACTAAATGCACCAAAAAAAATACAAAAAGTTACAACGTCCGTATTATTGCCACTAAGATTTTCTGGACAACATTCTCTAATGGTCATACCATCAACTTCGTCGAAACAAGCTCAAAAGCGTTGCATTGTTTGTCTACAAGAAAAGAAAAGGAGGCAAACTATTTACCAGTGTGAAAATTGTGAAATATTTCAAATATTAATTTCAAATATTACCACACTGAAAAAAATTTCTAACAAATAACGCTGAAGAAAGATTTTCTTTTACTTTTATACAATTTTACACCTAAATATAAAATAAAAATTGATATAGGCCTCTTTTTCATATTTCCATATGATGCAAATGGGATAACCTAGTATCCTCTATTAATCAAAAGTGTCCATGAAATAACCCAACTCCCGTGTTATCCTAAATTCCATCGGTAACAGGATTCTGCCAGTTACTCGAGGTTCCACGAATAGACGACTCTATTCTATGGGGTTTCAACATCACCCTGCATCGCACGTGTTTTAACACTTTTCACTCGGTAATTTTTTCGTTACCGAAAAATAGTAATTCTAAGATCTTTTACCATAAAGTTAACGCTATTTTTAAAACGATAAATAAGAAATCCTACGAAAATTAAACCTTTGCACTCGGAATAATGTTCGCCGAAGATGTGGATGGTCGTGTTCTCTTTTATATATCTTAGCAATTTTACTATATCTTCGCTTAATTTCTTCTGCCATTTTCAAAGAAAACCTCAAGGAAACATACACTTCTCAAAAAGTTGTGCTGGAATAAGTTATTATTCGATTTTTTTATTACTATGCTTAATCACTAATAAACTTTAATATCTCCTGAGAAGGGACAACCGAGTGCAAAGGGTTAAGACAAGGAATTATTTTATTACGACATTCCACGCATCGGCAGATAATTTTAAATTTGATCTATTAATTAACATTAGGTTTTCGGGACCCGTCAATTTCACGGTTGAGTATCTCCAATTATACAATATTAATAGATTTAATCAACTTATATTAACCCTTTGCATTCGAGAGGCGACTGTCAGTCGCCATAAAATTTCGAAGACCCATATTAATTAATATATCAAATTTAAGATAATATAACAATATGCGAGATATCGAAATATAATAATTTTACGTATCAATTATTATACGATTCTTTGTTTACCGCTGAAAAAATGACGTCAGTTTTATAGCAGAAAATCTGGAAATTTCTGTTTTTTCGTAGCGAAAAAATCGTCGAGTGCAAAGGGTTAAGTTTGTTTCTATCGTAATTGTATTTAAATTTAACTCATGGTCTTATTTTTTACGAAAATACGTAGTTTTCTTTACCCGTAATTCTGACTGGTCTCAATAAATATAGGTATTTAAAAACGTCCGTAAATCTAGTGTTAACATCGATGTTTAGAATCTGATTAAATGTCGACTGATAGTCGCCTCTCGAGTGTAAAGTGTTAAACTGATATCGTATTCGAGCCAGACGAGCTTAGATCGCGGACTAATCCCGGAGAAGTTAGCCGAGGACCCAAACAGGCCCAAGATCAGCACGCGAAGAATCTCTTCCCTGTTCCTAGCGAGAACTCCGCGGCTGAGCTATGCGAATCGCCGGCGCGAGTTGCTCGCGAGGTTTCCGGTGATTACGAGGCACGTTACGCCGCGGCTGGTGCACGCGTGTAACGTCCGTGACTCGCTCGGCCGCGAGCAAGCGGGTTCCAGTAACCTACGTGGCGACATCGCCTCTATTACCCCTTTATCTGTGAAACTCGTCGAATGGAACGCCGCGCGGTAGAAGTCACGGTCGGTGAAAGTACGCCGCGCGCTCTGCACGCGCCTTCCTCGAGCGAGGAGGAACCGAGCGCCGCGTGGCTCCTCGCCGAGCGGACTCGTGGTGCCACGACGAATCGCGATGGGTGTTCTTGGAACCATCCGACTCGCAACTGCTCCGGTGCCAGCCTGCGAATTAGACTCGCCGGGATTGCCTGTCTAGCTAAATCTCAGCAGATAAGAGATTCCAGATAAGAGCAACCTAAGAGGTAGGTTGAAGATATGCGTTTGAATTTCTTCATCTTATAGGGATCACTGGTAGATTATTAACCCTTTGCACTCGGTGATTTTTTTGGCTAAAGAAGAACAGAAATTTACAGCTTTTCTGGTATAAAACTGACATTATTTTTTTGAGTGGTAAATAAAGAATCGTGTAATAATTAACACGTTGAATTATTTGATTTCGATATCTCGCATATCGTTATATTATCTTAAATTTCATATGTTAATTAATATGGGCCTTCAAAATTTTATGGTGACTGGCAATCGCCACTCGAGTGCAAAGGGTTAACCCTTTGTGTGAAAATATGCAAAGAAAATATTTTATTTATTAAGTATTTTATTTCGATGTTTCGCGTGTAGTTATTTTTAATACAGCGTAGAAAACCAAAGGTGGGGTTTTCTTTCGTCTTGGTTTATAGAAAGAATCGAAGATACAACGAGGACAGTTAAAGGAACTAATAGAACTCAGGAAATTTCACTCTTTAACGAGCGGGAACACAAAAAACGCTTCTTCGAATTTGACGACGATATTCTCGGATCTCTCGAATCTCTCTAGTCTCTCAATCTCGCAAAAGTCTCTGCATATACCGTTGAAGGTCTCTCTTTTAAAGCTTTCGTCGATTCGCGCTTGGTCCCCCTGTAAAGCCCGCGAAACTCAACGTTTGATTCGTAAAAACAACATTTGTCTATCGGTAACTTTGATGTTATCCTGTAATCCTACTTTCCTAAAATTAAGCTTCCTACAATAGTTATTATCGCTTATTCGAATTCATGCTATGGCAGTAAAATGAATGGTGACTGAGAGTCACCTCTCGAGTGCAAATTAACCCTAAATTCATAAACACATGTCTCTCATACACCTTAAACTAAAAGAACTCTTACAGCATGTGTATGGAACATCGCGGTAGTTTGTGGCCTAGACTGCTCAGATTGGTTTTTTCAATTTTTTTTTTTACATGTTTAAATTGTCAATAAAAGTTGTTTCTAACTAATATTTGTAGATTTTTATTCATATCTCCTGTAATACTTAAATTAGGTTACCTTAAAAGTAAGATGTATCAGAGACATATGTTTATGAACGATGTAACCGTAAATATAGTTTATGAATCTAGGATTAACACTAGGTTTACGGACGTTTCTTGTGTACCTATCTTTATAAAGACTCGTCAGATTTATTGGTAAAGAAAACCACGTATTTTCTTTAAAAAGAAGACCATGAGTTTAATTTAAAAACAATTACAATATTAACAAACTTAATATATGTTAATTAAATCTATTAATATTGTATAATTGGAGTAACCCAACCGTCAAATTGACGGGTCCCGTGAATCTAGTGTTAAGCGGCGCTAGTTTTAACGGAGATACGAATATTAACCCTTTGCAGTCGGCAATTTTGTAGTTACTTTTTCGTACAAGAATTTAAAGTCAATATATAGATATCAAAGCGCACGGTATTTGTTAACACTAGGTTTACGGGAGTTGTTTGTACACCTATTTCTACGGACACCCGTAAGATTTAGGGTAAAAAAAACCACATATTTTCTTTAAAAAACAAACGATGGGTTTAATTTGAAAATAATCGCAATATTAACAGACTTAATATAAGTTAATTAAATCTGTTAATATCGTATAATTGAAGCAACCCATCCGTTATGGATTAAAACCGATTTGTTGTGTTTAACCCTCTGCGGTCGTATTAAATTTATACATTTATCTATTATTTCTTCATTTATCTATTAATTCTCTTTTAAAGTTTAGACCCGTCTTTGTTTATACTAGATTTCGTCATCACCAATTGATAGAAACACAGTATTGGTTCGCGAAAAGGTTTCTTACGAGTTTACGTTCTCTGATTGGAAGTGTAAACTGATATAAAAGTTAATATAACGCAAGATTAGTATGGTTCTCTGCTGTGGTGTCTGAGAGCAGACATAAGACCAGAACGGTAAAAAAGCTTTGGTGGTTGAGAACAGACACACGACCGTAAAGGGTTAATACTACTTATAACACGTAAGAATAGAAAATTAAAAATCTCTGTAATGTTCTAAAGTCAACTTTTACAATTTAAAAATGTAAACTGCAACGGGGACATTAAAGTTCATTAGTGATTAAGAATAGTAATAAAAAAATCGAATAATAACTTATTCCAGCAGAACTTTTTAAGGAATGTTTCCCTGAGGTTTTCTCTGGAAATGGCAGAAGAAATCAAGTCAAGATATAGTAAAATTACTAAGACATATAAAAGAGAATACAACCATCCACATCTTCGGCGAATATTATTCGGAGTGCAAAGGGTTAACCCCATGAAATTTGAAGACTCGTATTAATTAACACTAGATTTACGGGACCCGTCAATTTGACGGATGGGTTGCTTCAATTATATTAACAAATTTAATTAACTTATATTAAGTCTATTAAAATTGCGATTATTTTTAAATTAAACCTATCGTTTGTTTTTTAAAGAAAATATATGGTTTTCTTGACCCTAAATCTGACGGGTGTCCGTAGAAATAGGTATACAAAAAACCCCCATAAACCTAGTGTTAATATATGAAATTTAAAATTATATAACAACATGCGAGATATCGAAATCAAATAATTTTACGTGTTAATTATTATTCGATTCTTTATTTATCACTGGAAAAAAATAACGTGAGTTCTATAACACAAAATATGTAAATTTCTATTATTCAATAACCAAAAGATCGTCGAGTGCAAAGGGTTAAAGATTGGGGATTTGGCGTGACAGTAACGCTGATTGGACCGTGGAAGGATCGAGATGGTTTTCGTAGGAACAGTCGGAATAATTCAGGTTTGCTTCTTGACCACAGTTTATTTCCTTTTGTGGCTGCCTACAGTGTGGTTACTATTTTTTATCTTGCTTTTGCTCTCTTTTTGCTCTGATATGTCTGTGCCCGTGAATCTCGAAGAATTCCGTTAGCGACTGGTAGAAATTTTACAAGAATTCGAAGGATACGTTGATTTATACGAAACAAGCGTGAATGATCGATGAAACGCGTTTTAACGTCCGTTTGAATTTGGTCCGAGACTTTTTGGAAGGATCGAATTTTTCGACGATTGTGCGAGGAGATGTCGGCTTTGATTTTCTCTCGTTGCGAAAAGCGAACGTGCTCTCTCTCCTTCTTGGCGATTCCGCGAAGAGAATCCTGAAGACGGGTTCCTCGGATCACCCGGAAGTACTGATCGCCGTGAAAACATCCGCCTGGAACACTGAGACACTGACCGGGCTAGGTGGTCACTCGGTTATTACCCCTTCTTCATCGCCCTGGCGACTCAACTCGCGATCTTTTCACCTCTGATAGCTTTACTTCTCCTCTCCTTTTCATCTTCTCGCTTTTCCCGAGACTTTCCTCCGATTTCGCGAGTTTTCAAGCTTTCCAGGAAATTCAAAAGCACGCGAATAACAGATTTCCGTGCTTGGAAAAATATTTTTAGTCAATTTCGAACGTAAGTTCTATATTTTACATCGCCCGCTCTCGATATTTAACTAGGGTTCTACCGCGTCGTCGTATATTACGAAAAAGTTACTAGATCGTTCCCGTGCATCATCTAGAGTTTTCGCGAGTTGGGATATATCAAGGATCCTAGAATTCTGTTTTCCAACGTGGCTTTGCATCAAATAACCACCGCGAATCCATAACGTTCGTTTTCTTTGCTTCGCGTAACAGTGATATAGCGGCGTAACTCGGGCATGCTAACAAATATGACCGAGTAAGAACTGTCGTTAATCAAATAGACGATAATTATCGTGGAAACTGTGATTTATCATTAAATTGTTATCCCTCGCAGTTTGTAGGGTAGGTAAAAAATACTTGGCCGGTAATAAATCGGCGAAATTTCGCGAGAAGTCCAAGGCGAGGCTGTGGAAACCACCACGGGCCAGAGATCTCGCTGCACGGGAGAAACTGAAGGCTAATAAATTACTGGTATGACCTGACACTGGCACAAAACTGATACCACCGCCAGTTTGTGTACATATTAGCAAGTAGCACATAACGATTCTATGTAGAGCGAACAGGCCTCTCGTTTCAGTGCCCCAAACAGGTTTCCTTGCTACTTAACACTGGCTCGCTGCTGGTATTCTTGCTAGTTTCTTGCTTACCGTGATATTGTCAAAATACAACTCGAACATTCGTTTAACGATCGATTATTCCTTTCGTACATGGTAATAAAAGTTAAAAAATTCACGAAAAACGAGAAACTTAACCGATTCGTCGCTCCTAATTTCCCGAGACTCGAGCTGCAATCTTTTCGCAACGAAATTTATAAATCGAAATTTCAGGATTTCTTTCATTATTTTTCAATTCGTTAGTCGATCGTTACGCTGGTCAAAAAATTTTTAAATTCGCTCGTTGCGACACCGAGAGGTTACAATCACCTGCGGCAAAAGTTTCCGATTTACAAACAATGAGAGGTCAAAGTTGGAAAAACTTATTCGCGCGAATACGAAAAATCGGCAGGAATCCTTATAGCGAGGCAACTTTCTTTCCGCTGACCTTGACACTGACTTCTTTCCTCCGAGCCTGTGTATTTATAGAGTGCAAGATGGGAATTCAGAGTCTGAGGGATTCAGAGACCGAGGAAGAGTCTGGAATCTTTTAGTGTGACTAAACAGTTTGAATTCATGCACGATGTGGCAATGACTTTTAGACGCTTCCTGAATGTACAAAAAACTTCAAACGCTATTTAAAATTCTCTTCCACTGCTAAGTTTCACAGCTTCACCTTGGAATTTCGACAAAAAGACTACCATAGACTGGTTCAGCTTGCTCGGAAACCTGAGCGACCAGCAACATTCGACGAAAATCAGTTTCCATTTATTCGGCAATGTCAAACGTCCTAGATTCCTTTCCCGAATTCTCAAACAGAATTTCCAGACCCTAAAATACCTTGGTCACACGTGCAGTGACATACGGCAGTAAAACATTTACAATCGTTTTAATTTCTCCAAACTGTTTAATTATTTAACGCTAAATCTACCACGGTCAAATAACCGATGAATGCAAAAGCAGTAAAATTAAAAAAGAAAGGAACAGAGGAAGACATTGAAAGATCGATTACACGTATATTGGAAGAAAAATCGCGAAGATAAGTGACTCGTATTATAAAGTTACGACCACTGTATATTTAGTGTTAAATATCACGTGACACCAAATTTTCGAGTCCAAAAAATTGAAGCCGAAAAGAGAACACGACCACGATCACCCGCTCGTCTATACGACGTGTTAGTAACCACGCAGTCTAAATTGAAGTCTAAACTTCACAAGGTACAG
>NW_027471301.1:0-26908 GCF_051020765.1 Lasioglossum baleicum
GTAAGGAGAATGGTGTGAATATATTGGAAGATGTAAGCGTGGACTGTTTGATTGATGAGTTTACCTCATGGATTCATGTTGCGAATGCAAGAAGAATGAAAGAGAGAAAGCGCTGGTGCGATAGAAGGATTGTATGTGGACGAATGAGCATGAGAAAATGAAGCGAAAAGTGAGAAAATGTAGATGTAGATACCAGCGTGCGAGAAAGAGAACATGTGAGAATGTGCAAGAGCGCTTGCGTGAGTACAAGGAACTGCTGAGTGAGTATAAACGAATGATAAAGAAAGAGAAAGAGGATATCTGGAGGCGATTCGTTAGCGAATCGTCCAACATGGATCCGTGGGGCCCTGTTTACAGGGTTTGTAGGGGTAAGACTGGGAGGGAGAGATTGAGCTCTTTGAATGTGGGAGGTGTGATTGTTTCCACGTGGAGTGTGTGTGCGAGTGCGTTGCTGAAATGTTTCTTCCAGCTGCAGGTATGACTAGTGAGACTGAGCAAGTGGATTTGAATGGGAGAAGTAGAGCTTCAGGAGAATGTTTTGAATGGACGAAGTGAATGATGCAATTGGTAAAGCGAGGATGAGGAAGGCACCTGGCTTGGACGGTATAAATGCGGAAATGTTAAGGGCTTCAAGGAAGGCCATTCCGGGATGGTTGAAGTGTGTGTATGATGCATGCTTGTCGGAGGGATATTTTCCCAATGTGTGGAAGAAAGCGTGTGTGATTGCTTTGCCGAAGTCCCGGAGAAACCGCGATCGGACCCACCGTCGTATAGACCGATAAGTTTGCTGTCTGTGCTGGGTAAGACGCTGGAAAAAATGATGTTGCGCGACTGGAACGATGCATGAATGGAAGTATGATTGAGGCCTAACACGGATTTCGCGCTGGCCGATCGACGGAGAGTGCGTGGAATAGTGCGAAAGTGTATGTGTATAATAGCGAATGTAAGTATGTATTGGGTGTGTTTGTAGACTTTAAGGGAGCGTTCGACAACCTAGAATGGGTGAGAGTTATCGAGCGGCTGGCACAAGTTGGCTGCCGCGAAATGGCTCTGTGGAGGAGCTATTTCAGCGGCAGATCTGCGTGTATGGTTGGAGTGAATGAGGTTGTATGGAGGTTGTCGAGCGCGGCTGCCCGCAGGGGTCCATCTGTGGTCCGTTCATTTGGAACCTGATGATGGATGGGCTCCTGTGGCGGCTGAGTGAGTGCGGGTGTAAATGCGTAGCGTATGCGGATGATTTGTTGTTATTGATAGAGGGACAGAACCGAGTGGACGTTGAACGAAAAGGAACTGAGTACATGCGAATTTTGTGTGAATGGGGTGAGAGTGTGGGTGTTCGTGTGTCCGAAGGCAAAACTGTGATGATGTTGTTGGAAGGTAGTATGGCTGAAACAAGGAGACCGAATGTGAGAATGTATGATAGAATAATTAAGTATGTTGAGCGAGTGAAGTATTTGGGAATTTTGGTGAGTGAGAGAATGAATTTCATAGTCCATCTTGAGTATTTGAGAAACAAGGTTATGAATGTGACAGGGCAAATGAGGCGTGTATTGAAGTGTGAATGGGGTATGAAAAAAAGTGCTGTGAATGTGATTTATAAAGGTTTGTTTGTTGCCTGTGCGATGTATGGGTCGAGTTCATGGTATGGGTGTATGGTAAATCAGTATGCGAGGAAATTGATGAACAGATGTCAGAGAGTGGTTATGTATGCGTGTTTGAATGTTTGTAGGACTGTTTCAACGGATGCAATGCAGGTATTGATGGGATCACCACCTTGGGACCTGGTATGCGTGAAGAGAGGAGTGTGGTGGTGCGTGAAAAATGGAGTGAATGTGTGTGTAAATGAATTGGTGAGTGAGGACGAAGTATCTGGAAAATCGTTGGATGAGTGTGATAAATTGGTGAATGACAGGATGTGTGAATGTTGGCAAAAGCGCTGGGATGAAAGTAGGAATGGACGGGTTACGTATGTATATATTAAGAATGTTAGATTTGCTGTGCGGAATTTGTGCTTCTCGCCGAATGTGTATGCATGTTATCTCATGACCGGTCACGGAAGTATGAATGCGTTTTTGTATGAAAGAGGTTTGAGCGAAAGTGCGCGGTGTGCTTGCGGTGCTGCGAATGAGGATTGGGTGCATGTATTATCAGTATGTCCGTTGTATGATGCCTTCCGTGACCTGAGTGATTGTGGAGTGAGTATGAATGCGGATTGTAGTGTGGATGTGAGTAAGCTAATGGAATGCAAGGATCAGTATGTATGTTTCTGTAGGTATGCAAGGAGTGTGTTTTGAAAGGAGGTGAGGGTTTGTTGCGTGATTGCGGTGTGTAAGTGCCGGTGTAAGAGGGGCGCAGGGAGGAACGGTATGCCCCTGGGTATATCGGTTCTTGGGGAGTGACGGCCACTCGCATCCGAATCGGCCCAACCCAGGCCGAGGCTTGCAAGGGCCTCATTCGGGAAGTGGGTCATCCTACGACAAGTATGACCAGTATGACTTGCACTGGTACCGCGGGGGTTGACATTGAGCCCGTGGAGTGGCTAATCCACTCCGGCGTCGACCAAATGGGTTGGACTCGCGGGGGCAGTGGTATAGCCTACATCGCAGGCTAGAGACGCTGGCGTCTCGGCGGGTGAGCTGCGTCCTTCCAGCTCGGGCGCCGGCCTGCAGAGCCGGTAGGGATGTTAGAAAGGTCCCGGCCCCACCAAGGTTGATCTGCGGAGCTTGCACTCCTGGGTTAATTGGTAGCTACCGTTGAGTGTTCTCCGGTAGCGCGCTGATTGGGCGTATCCCAATCACGCGCCCATGGGGGCCGTGTGATTTAAGCTCTCGTGGCAGTATCGCACGTTAAATCACCGACACTCGTTGCATCGGGATGTGTTCTCGGAAGGTAAGGTATTCCGTAAAAAGAATGGCTATATACGAATTGGTAATGTTCCGAGACGTTTGGCTCCCTCCATTAATATTCAAACCATGAATGAATGTTTCTGTTTCAAATAGAATTCAGCGGATTTGCTCCTGGAATACCAGGCTTGATTCTCGGAATCACAAATATTGGTGAAGCAATTGACTCAGCCGATCGACTCTCGAAGAAGCTGGAAACGATATCGAACCGTATGACGCTCGATCTTCTAATTCATACATGAAAGTAAGGTGTCCGTCACTAAAATGTATACGATCTCCTTCCCTAACCCACAAAGTTATACACTCGATATAATGAGTTAGACTTTCGGAAGTTAAGGCCTTCTTTAAAGATTATGACTTTATTCCTGTACGTGACGTTTTTCATGTTTATTATTAATTAATTATCATCTTCATCATTCGTGTGTCGAATTGATGTGTCTACTGCCAATTCTGTTCAGTGTGTTTAATCCCGGAATGCATTGTTTGCCTCTTGGAATCACAGGATGTGTATCGCTATTGATTTAGCCGATGTGTCCTCAATGAGGGTGTAAACGTTCCCGAACGGTATGACCCTCGATCTTTATATTTCGTACGTGAAATTTAGGTTCCCGTTACAGAAATATGTATTAATTTGCTTCCTTGAAAACGAGGTTATATTCTCGATAGCGCGGCTGGACTTGCGGAATATAAAGCCATCTGCAAGAATATAAATCTATAGGAATGGGTCACGTTCTACAGCGGTTGTACTCTGTACTTTAATATTCATGCCGTGAATTAGGATGTCTGATGCCAATACTGTACAGCGGATTTACTCCCGGAATACTTGGTTTGTCCCTTCGAATCACAGGATAGGTGGAAGCTATTGACTTAGCTGTGCGATTGTCAAAGAGGTGATAACTTTGTTTTCAGCGAAATAAATTAGTATACGTTTTAGTGACGCGCACCTTAATTTCATGTATGAATTAGAAGATAGAGGGTCAAATCGTTAGTGAACGTTACCACCTTCCTTGCGATTCCAACGGCTAAGTCAATAGCATCACGTATCCTCTGTTTACCGAGAGTCAAACCAGGAATTCCGGAAGTAAATGAGCCGAACTGTATTGGCAATAGATAGCTCACTTCAAGGTATGAATATTATAGCAGAGAATGAAGCCGTTTGTGAGCGTTACCAATCGGTATAAGGTCAATCTTTTTACCCAAGGTCTTACCAGCCACCCGGATCACCCGCGATATCGAGAGTATAACTTCGTGCTCAGAGAAGGAAATTAGAAATCATTTCAGTGACGGGCACCTCAATTTCGTGAATGAATTAGAAGATTGAGGGTCAAACAGCGCGAGAACGTAACCATCATCCTTAAAGCGTCGAGCAACTATGACTATATCCTGTCGCATCCTATGATTCCGATGGCATAACAGGTATCCCGGGAGCAAGTCCACTGTACAGTAATGGCATTAGACACCTATTTCACGGTGTAAATATTAAAGTCCAGAGTCAGACCAATATTGCGTGATTCTTGTTGGTATAGATTCAAACTTTTTCCGAAGGCCTCACCTTCCGAGAAGATAACCATCTATATCGAGGGTACAACTTCGTGTTCATAGACGAAAATTCATAGGCACTTTATTTCCGGGCACCTCATTTCAAGTATTGTTTAGATGATCGAGTGTCAAACCGCTCGAGAACGGTACCACCTTCTTCGAGAGTCGAACAGGCATGTCAATAGCTTCACCTGTCCTGTGATTCGAAGATTCGAAGTAAGTACAACGGCAATATGGTCGCGGTACAGTATTAGATTTAGACACACTATTTCATGGCATCAATTTTGGAGTACGGATTCAACTTTGTAGATCGTTACCTATTGGTATAGTGTCAAATATTTACCGAATGTCTTACCTTCGGGGATCAAACTCGCTGTATCCAGAATATAACTTCATGTGCGGAGAGACAAATTGGAATTAATTTTAGTGAAGGGCACCTTAATATCTTGTATGAAATCGAAGATAGAGTTTGATATTATTCGAGAGAGTTACCACCTTCTATGGGATTCGAATGTCTAAGTCAACAGCTTCACTTTTCCGCAGATTCCAAGAGTCAAACCAGGTATACCGGGAGTAAATCCGTTGCACAGTATTGACATCATATACCCTATTCCACGGTATAAATATTAAACTCCAGAGTCAAACCCTTGTAGGACGTCACGAATTGGTAACGAGTCAAACTTTTCACCGAAGGCCTTACATTCCGAGAAACTAACACGTCGTATGATGAGTATAACTTCTTGTGCAGACAAGCCAATTACTATCCATTTTAGTGATGGGCACCACAAGTTTGTGCACGAATTAGAAAATCGGGAGTCAAACCGTTCTAGAGCTTCACCACGTTAACTGAGAGTCTAACGGCCAAGTCACTACTTTCATCTATACAACGACTTCGAGTGTCAAACTCGGTATTCCAGTAGAAAATCCGCTGATCAGAAATGACAACAGCAACCTTAACTCACGGTATGAATAATGAAGGAGAGAATCAATCCGTTGAGAACATTACGAATTGGTATAAAGTAATTCTCTTTACTGAGTACCTGACCTACCTAGAACCAAACCCTCCACAGAGAGTGTCTTTCATAGTGCTGACGGAAACAAACTAGTAGAGATTTTAGTAGGCGGACACATTATCACCTACGAATAGGAAGATCGAGGGTCAATCCGTCCAAAAACGGGACCACACTCTTCGAAAGTCGAATTATTAATAAATAGCTACACCTATCCTGTGTTTTCGAGGGTCAGACATGGTATACCGGGTGTCAGCCCGCTGTGCTGTAATGGCAGTGGACACATTAGTTAACCATATGTGTACTAAAACAGAGAGTCAAACCGTCGGAGTATATTACCAGTTTGTGTTGTGTCAAGCTTTTTACCGATGGCCTTACCTTCGGAAAAGCAACCAGCGGCTTCGAGAGCATAACCTCGTGTTCAGAGATAGAAATTTGTCTACATTTCTGTGACCGGTACCCTAATTTCATGTATGAATTAGAACATCGAGTGTCAAACCGTGCGACGACGTTACCACCTTCAGTGAGAGACGAACGTCTGAGTCAGTAGCTTTACCTATTTAGTGTTTGGGAGTGACAAACGAGGCACTCCTGGAGTGAATCCCCTGAAAAGCATTGGCAATAGACACCTCAATTCGCTGTACGAATAATAAAGTAGAGAGACAAGGCGTGGAAGAACGATACGTACAGTTTTAGAGTCAAATTCTTTAACGAAAGCATTAACTTTCGAGAAGCTAACACGCTGCAGTGAGTGTGTTGCTTAATGTATACGGAAACAAATAAGTATATATTGTAGTGTCTAGCACCTTAAGTTTATGTATTAATGAGCATATCGAGAGGCAATCCGTTCCAGGACGTTACCACCTTCTTCCAGAGATGCACTCCTATGTCAATAGCTTCGACCTATACTTGTGATTCCGAGAGTCACACCAGGCATATTAGGAGTAAATCCGCCGTATTCTGTTGGCAATGGACGCCATAATTCGCGGTTCGAACCTACTAAAGTAAAGCGTGAAACCGATTGAAAACGTTACCAGTTGGTATAAATTCATTCTTTTCACCGAATACATTACCCTCCAACATCGTGAACCTCTGTAGCGAGTGCTACGCTTACTGCTCACAGAAACAATTTAGGAGACAGTTGAGCAGACGGACGTCTTATTTTCATGTATCAATAGAAGAATCGACAGTCAAACCATTCGAGAGCGATACCGCCTTCATTGAGTGTCGACCGGCTATGTCAATAGCTTCACCTATATAGTGATTCCGAGTGTCAAACCAGATACCCCAATTGAAAACACGCAGAGTAGTATTGGCAATAGACACTTTAAATGACGGTTTGAATATCTAAGCATGACGGCAAGCCGTTATAGGACCATTACATATTGGTGTAAATTGAAAATGTTTACATAAGCCTTTCCCTCTGAAAATCTAAACCCTCTTTGTCGAGCGAATAACATCGTCTTCGGAGGAACAAATTAGTAAACATCTTAGTGTCACGCGCATAACTTCGTGTATGACTTAGAGGATCGAGGATCAAACCGTTCTAGTACGATACCGCCTTCTTTGAGACACGAACGCTTATGTCAACGGCATCACGTATCCTGAGATTTCGAAAGTCAGACGGGATATTCCGGAGTACACAAGCTGTACAGTATTGGCAATAGATACCTTAATTCTCGGACTGCATATCGAAATAGAGAGTCACTCCCTGTGAGAACGTTACAAATTCATATAAAGTCAAACGTCTTACCACATGCCTTCCGGCCGAGAATCTAAAACTCCGTATCATGAGTATAGCTACGTGATAAGGGAAACAATTTAGTATACAACTAAGTGTCGCCACTTTAAATTCATGTATGAGTTAGAAGATCGAGGGTCAAACCGATCATGATCCGTACCACCCGCATTAATATTCTTTAATATTCTTACCGTGAATTAATGTGTTTATTACCATTGCTGTTAAGCGGATTTACTCCCGGTATACCTGGTTTAACCATCGGAATCTCAGGATCGGGGAAGTTATTGACATAGCCGTTCGTCCCTAACAGAAGGTGGCAGCGTTCTGGAGTGGTTTGATACTCAATCTGATAAATCGTACATGAAGTTAAGGTGCTCGTCACGAAAACGAATGCTAATTCTTTTCTGTGAACACGAACTTATACTCTCGGTGAAGCTTGAGTGTTCCGCGGAAGGTTAGGCCTTCTGTGAAACGTTTGACTTTATACCACTTGATAATGCTCTCAAACGGTTTGACGCTCTACTTTAATATTCAAACCGTGAACTCTGTAGTCGATTGCCAATACTGTTCACTCGATTTACGCCCGGAGTACCTGCGATGAGTATTATAGAAGGTGACAGCGGTCAAGAACAGTGTGACACTTGATCTTCTAGTTCATACATAAAATTAAGGCCCACGTCAATGAAATGAAGATCTGTTTCTTTCTCGAAACACGAAGTTATACGCTCGATACAGCCGGTCAGGTTCTCGGAAGGTAAGGCCTTCAGTAAGAAGATTGACTCTATACTAAAAGGTATCGATCTACATCGGCTCGACTCTGTACTTTAGTATTCATACCGTGAAGTAATGTGACTATTGACAATACTATTCAGCGGATTTACTCCAGGAATACCTGGCACGACTCTCGGAATCGTGGAATAGATGAAGCTATTGATTTAGCCGTTCGTCTCTCATAGAAGATAGTAACATTCTCAAACGGATTGATTCTCGATATTCTATTTCATTCATGAAATTAAGGTGCCCGGCACTAAAACGTATACTCATTTCTTCCTCTGAATACAGCTATGCCTTTAGACGGTAAGGTCGTCTATATTACGTTTAACTTTATATCAACTGGAAACGATATCAAACGGTTTGTCGTTATACAGTAATAATCAAACAGTGAATTATGGTGTCTATTGCCATTACCGTTCTGCGAATTTACTCCCAGAAACCTGGATTGTCTCTAGGTATCACAGGATTGCTGAAGCCATTGGTGTAGCTGTGCGACTCTCAAATGAGGTGCTAACGTTCTAGAACGGTTTGACACTCGATGTTCTAATGCATTCATGAAGATAACGTGCCCGTTACTAAAACTAGTCTAATTTCTTCATGTGGGCACGAAATTATGCTCTCGAAGTAGCCCGTGAAGTTCGCGAAAGGTAACGTCTTCGGTAAAGCCTTTGACTTTATAGCAGCTGGAAGCGTTCTTACACGGTGCGACGCTCTATTTTCATATTCTATCAGTAAATTATGGTGTCCATTGCTATTACTGTTCAGCGGATGTACTCCCGTATTACCTGAGATAACTCTCGGATTCACAGGATAGGTGAAGCTATTGACTTTGCCGTTCGATTCGCAAAGAGGATGGTAACCTCCTCGAATGGGCGGACACTATTCCAATTCCTACATGAAGTTTAGGTGCCCGCCATTAAAATATAAACTAATTTGTATCTCTGATCACGAAGTTATACTCTCGATACAGCGGATTACGTTCTCGGAGGGCAAGGTTTTCAGTAAAACTTTGACATTATACTAATAAGTAACATTCTACAAAGATTCGACTCTGTATTACAATATTCAAACCGTGAATTGAGGTATCCATTACCAATAGTGATCAGCGGATTTACTCCCAGAATACCTGGTTTGATTCTCGGAATCACAATTGTAGGTAAAGCCATTGATAAAGCCGTTCGACTCTCAATGATGCCTGTGACTCTCTCAAACAGTTTCACACTCGATCTTCTATTCCATAGGTGAAACTAACGTGCCCGTCGCTAAAGTGTATACCAATTTGTTTCACTGGACACGAAGATATGATATCGAAACACCGGGTTAGCTCCGCGGAAAGTAAGGCCTACTGTAAAAAATTTCACTACATTGCAGTAGGTAACGATCTACAACGGCTTTACTCTGGTCTAATACATTTGTACCGCGAAATAGTGTGTATGATGCCAATTTTAATTCAGTCTATTTACTCCCGCAATATCTGGTTTCACTCTCGGAATCTCAGGATAGGTAAAGCTATTGTCATAGTTGTGCGTCTCTCAAGGAACGTGGTATCGTTCTGGAACCATTTGACTCTCTATCTTCTAATCCATACATGTACTCATCATGCCCATCACTAAAATGTATACTAATGTCTTCTTGTGAACACGAAGTCAGGCTCTCGATTCACCAGGTCAGCACCTCGGAACGTAAGACCTTTTTTAAAAAGTTTCTCTGTGTATCAAGCGGTAACGTTCTGCAATGGTTTAACTCTGATCTTTGATATTTATAGCATGAAATGGCTTGTCTAATTCCAATACAGTATTGCGGGTTTAGTCGCGGGATACCTGGATTGTTTCTAAGGATCACAGGATTGCTGAAGCCATTGGCTAGGCTGTGCAACTCTCAAATGAGGAGGCATCTTTCTTGAACGGTTTAAAACACTACCCTTCAATGCATTCATGAAGTTAAAGTGCCCGTCACAGAATCGAAGTCTTATTTCTTCATCTGAGAACTAAGATATACTCTCGAAGTAGCCGGTGAGTTTTGCGGAATGGTAAGGCTTTCGGAAAAACGTTTGACTTTATACCAATTGGTAACGCTCTCAATCGGTTTGGCGCTCTATATAAATATTCATACCGCGAATTAGGGCATCTGTTGCCAACACTGTTCATCGGATTTACACCCGGAATACCTGGTTTGACTCTCGGAGTCAAAGCATAGGTGATGCTATTCACCTAACCGTTCGACTCTCAAAGAAGGTTGTAACGTTCTCGAACGGATTGTCTCTTGATTTTTATATTTTTTGATTAGAATGTGGTGTCTGTCTGTTGGTATGTCGACTAATTTGATGCAGTGTGTAATAATTGAGACACACGACCCAGCGGGATAGGTTCTCTGAAGGTATGGTACTTTGTAAAAAGAATGAATTAATACGAATTGGTAATGTTCGCCGACGACTGAGCTCTCTACTTTAGTATTCATACTGCGAATTATGGTGCATATAGCCAGTAGGTTGCGGAGGATTTACTCCAGGAGTTCCACATTTCACATCTCGGAATCAGAGGATACATAAGGCTGTTGACTTATCTGTTCGAATTTCAATGGGGTTGGGAACGTTCTCGACAGATTTGACACTCGATCTTCTAACTCATACATGAAGTTAAGGTGCTTACCACTGAAATGAACGCCAACTTCTTTCACTGAGTGCGAAGTTATACTCTTCATGAAACCGGCAAGGTTCGCGGAAGGATAGGTCTCCAGTTAAACGATTGACAGGATAGTCACTGGTATCGTTCTCAAACGGTGTGTAGCTCTATTTTATTATTCAAACCGTGAATGAAGATATCTATTGCCAATACTGATTCGGGGATTTATTCCTGGGATACCTGCTATGACTTTTGGAAACACAGGGCATCATGAAGCCATGGAGTTAGCCGTTCGAATCTCTTGGACGGTAGTAACGGTCTCGTACTTTTTGACCCTCGATCTTCTAATTCGTTCATGAAATCACGGTGACCGTCACTCAAATGTATAATAATATGATTCTCGCTAAAACGTTCACGAATTCGTCCCACTGAAAAAGATGTTATACTCCTGATACAGCGGGTTACTTTTTCCGGCGGTAAGGTCTTCTGTAAAACGGTTGACATTATAAGGATTGGTGACGATCTACAAGTGATTGACGGTCTGCTCTAATATTCAAACCGTGAATTAACGTGTCTATTGCCAATCCTGCGTACGGTATTTTATCCCGGAATACCTGGTTTGACTCCCGGAATCTCAGGATATGTGAAGGTATTGATTCAGCCGTGGGACTCACAAAGAAGCTGGTATCGTTCTCGAACGGTTTGACTATCGAATTTGCTATACATACTTGAAAATAAGGTGTCGGTCCGGTAACATGTCTACCAATTTAACTCCTTGACCACTGAGCAAAACACTCCCTACAGCGGGTTAGGTCCTCGGCCAGTATGGCCTTCAGTAAAAAGTCTGTCTCTATACCAATAGTTAACGTTCTGCAATGAATTGACTCTATGCATTAATATTCATACAGCAAATAAAGGTGCCAATTGACAATTCTGTCCAGCAGATTTACTCCCGGGATACATGGTTTGACCCTCGGAATCGCAGAACAGGGTAAGCTATTGACTTATCTGTTCGACTCTCCAAGTAGGTGGTAAAGTTCGCGATCCGTTTGACTCTTGATCCTTTAATTCATAAATGAAGTGAAGGTTGCGGTTCACTGAAATGAATACATACTTCTTTCTCTGAGCACAAAGTTGTACTTCCGATACAGCGGGTTAATTTTTCGGTGGATAAGGTCTTTGATAAAATGTTTGATTTTACAGCATTTGCTAACATTCCCAACCGGATTCAGGCTGTATTTGAATATTCAAGCCGTGAATTAAGGTACCCAGTGTCAACAGTGTACAGCGGATTAATTACCGGAATACCTGGTCTGACATTAGGAATCACAGGCCAGCTGTATCTATTGACTGAGCCGTTCGACTATCGAAGAAGGTAGAAACTTTTTCGGACAGTTTGACTCTCAATCTTCTAAATCGTACATGAAGTTATGGTGCCGCGTCGCTGAAATGATTACTCATTTCTTTCCCTGATCACGATGTTATACTCTCGACACTGCGGGTTAGCTTCTCCGAAGGTAGGGCCTTGGGTAGGAAGTATACTGTATAGGATTACGCATCGTTCTACAACGGCTCGCATCTGTACTTTAATATCCATAACGAGAAATATAGTGTCTATTGTCATACTGTACAGCGAAATTCCAACGGGAGTACCTGGATTGATTCGCGGAAGCACAGGATATGTGTAGCTATTGGCGTAGCTGTACTACTCTCAAAGATAGTGCCAACATTCTCGAAAGGTTTCACTCCCGATTTTCCAAATTCATACAAACTAAGGCGCCCGTTACTAATATGTGTAGTAATTTGTTCCCCTGCACACGATGTTCTACTCTCGATACACCGGATTATACATTCGGAGTCTAAGGTCTTCAGTGAACCATTTGACTTTATACCAACTGGTAACGTTCTCCAATGAAGTGACTCTCTATTTTAATATCAAAACCGTGAATAAATGTGGCTAATGCCGATACTCTTCTGCGATTTTACTCCAGGAATACATGGTTTGACTTTCGGTATCATAGGATGGGGAAAGTTATTGACTCATCCGTTCCACTCTCAAGGAAGGTGGTAACGTTTCTGAACGATTTGACCCTCTATCTTGCGTGTCAAACATGAAATTGTGGTGCCTGTCACTAAAATGTACTGTAATGTATTTCTCTGAACACGGAGATATACTCCCGATACTGCGAGTTATCTTCTCGGAATGTAAGACCTCCGGTAAATGGTAAGACTCTATACGTATAAGGTACGTTCTACAACGGTTTGACGGTATGCCTCAATATTCTTACCTTGAATTGCGGTGTCCATTGCCAATGCTGTACGCGGCATCGAGTCGCGGAGTACCTCGCTTGACTCTCGGAATCACAGGGTAGGTGATGCTATTGGCCTAACTATTCGGCTCTCGAGGAAGGTGATAACGTTCTCGAACGGCCTGACACTCGACCCTCTAATTCATCACTGAAATTCAGGTGTCAGTCATTAATACGTATATTAATTCCACTGATACTTTTCATTAAAAGTACATTTCTTGAACTTAGAAATTCGACATTTTGGAAAAAATCGAAAATAGCATAGCATAACAGTAAATTACAGTATAAATAGAAAAACGGGGACTGCGAGAGCATGCATACGGTACATAATTTTGGGTAAAGAAAATATAGATGACCATCCAGTAATGCAAACGGATCTGCCATACGCAAATAGATTACGTCGCCAATCATGTCGCTACGGCAGCGTAGGTACGTAGACAGACAATCGTGTAGAATAATAGAAAGCATAACAAAATAATGTCATAATCGTAAATTCAGCTAACTCCAAAGGCACATTTACTAAAAAACACAATTTTTTATAGAAAAAATTTAAAATTTTGAAAAAATCGAAAATATCACGACAAAGATGTAGAGTATGTATAAATAAATAGATAACAGGGATAAAATGCATTTGGTACGATACCAGGGTCAATGAAGATGATGACGTCCAGCCCGTAGCACGTTCCGACTTGCCGTTCGCAACTACAGGACATCGACAGTCGTGTCACTCTGACAGAGTAGGATCGTAAACAGACAATAATACAAAATTATTACACGCTTAACAAAATATTGTTATATGCGTAAACTCATGTCATTCAAAAGGCACATTTACTATGCAATAAAATTTTTGTAATTAAAAATTGGAAACATTGAAAAAAATGGAAATATTTTGACAGTAAATTACAGTGCGTATAAATAAGTCGGAGACTGGGTAATCATGCATACAGTGGGAGATCATGGTTGATGAAATTAACGAAGACTACGCAGTTGTGCCACTCCGCTCTCGCGTTCGCAACTACAATACCTCGCCAGTCGTGTCACTCCGGCGGCGCAGGTACGTATACAGGCAATCATATAAAATAATTACAAGCTTAACAATATATTGCCATAAACCTAATCTCGACAAATTCTAAAATCATTTTTACTAAGAAATACAATTTTTTACATTAAAAATTGGAAATTATGAAAAAAATGGAAAATATCGTAGCAGTAAATTAGAGTATGTATAAGTAATTGGAATACTGGAGAAAATCGCATGCGGTTCAAAATCAGGGACATAGAAGTTAACAAAGACCAGCTAGTGGGGCCGCTCGGACCCGCGTTGCGCAACTACAAGATCTTGCCATTCGTGTTGCTTCGGCAGCGTCGGAACGATAACAGACAATCGCCTAAAAGAACAATATCTGTAACGCAATATTATCATAATCGTAAGCTGAACTAATTCCAAATTCAACTTTACTGAGAAATACAATTTTTTAATGTAACGATTTATAATTTTCATAAAATCGTATACATAACAGCGAAGTACAGTATGTGTTAATAAATGGAAAATTTGGAAAGAATGCAGACGGTACATAATGAAGGTTACAGAAATTAACGAAGACCATGCAATAGCGCCGATTCGATGTACTGTACGGAACTGCATGACCACTCTATTCCAGTCTCTACGGAAGTGTAGATACGTATACAAAGAATCACATATAATAACAGTGAGTTCATCAAAATACAATCATAAACGTACTCTGTAGTAATTCCAAAAGCACTTTTACTAAAAAAATCAATTCATAAAACTAAAAATTGAAAATTTGGTCGGAAATAGAATATATCAGAACAGTAATTTGCAGTATGCATTAATAAATGGAAGACTGGTTGCAATTGTATACGACACACAATCAAGGTTGAAGAAGTTTCCGAAGACCAGCTAGTACTGCCCCTCCGATTTACAGTAAGCAACTACAAGACCGCTCCAGCCCTGACGCTCCGGAAGCGTAGGTGCGTATACAGACAATCATATAAAATAATTACAAGCTTCACAAAATATTGTCATAAACGCCATTTCAACTAACTCAAAGGACACTTTTGTATGAAATGCAAGTTTTGATACTAAAAATACGAAATTATGAGAAATATTGAAAATATCCTAACAGTAAATTACAGTATGTATAAATAAATGGTAAACGTGTAAAAAGATGCAAATGGCACTAAATAATGATTAAAGCAATTAACGAAGAACATCCAGATCCGTAGCGTTCTACGTACGCAACTAAAAAACATCGCCAGTCGTGTGGCGCTACCAGCGTATGAACGTATAGAGGCAATCATATAAAATAACAATAAGTTTAACAAAATACTGTCATAAACGTACACTCAACTAATTCAAAAGACACTTTTACAAGAAATACAATTCTGAAAATTATTGATTGGAAATTTTGATGGAAGTCGAAAATATTATAACAGGAAGTTGCAGTATGTCGAAATAAATAGAAAACGGGAAAATAATGCATACGTTACAATATTAATGTTAATGAAATTAACGAAAATCATCCAGTAGTGTCGCTCTGATGCACCGTACTCAACAGGATGTCCATCTCGTGCTAGTCGATCTGCATCGCTGATGCGGATACGGTGAAGCGCCGTCTCTAGTCGCTTCGATATCCCATATGCAACTTATTTATCGTTACAGACGAGAAATTACGACGCGTCAGCGTCCGAATACGTGATATTATTAAGTTGTTCGAAAACAATTTCACATTTCGATCCGAGGCATAAATGGTGAAGTAGGCGAAGAATGGATTTCCGTCCTCTGTCCGTAAAAGACATAATTACATTCCGAAACACTTACTTCAATTAGGTCCTCCGTCGGAAAAAAAAACGAAAATGCTTTCAGGACGTTCAATTGGCATCTATATCGGGTCAAATGGATATAACTTGCCGAGAAACCTAATGCTATGATATGATTTGCATTTGGTGCTACCTACCGAATTAAACGGATTTGGACACAATTTCGCCGGCGAGGAAACGATTTCTATAGCTCCTCAGCATCATGCGCGCAAATACGATCCTGTGATGCGAAATCCACGTCAGTATCCCGTATTTGCGTGACATTTGGTTCCTATCGCAACGCGCGATACAATTTCGATACATGATTCAGTGAGAAGTGACAACGTGCCAGCGTCAGAGACGGTGCTATTATTGAGATGATAGGAATGAAATTTCGTTTTCACTTCATGAGGCATAATTGTTAAGCTTGCTGTGAGAAAACTCATTTACTTCCTCGGTTCGGAATATACGGAATTACTTTCAGAACAAACAAATGCAATTAGACCCTCTACCGGGAAAAGGCGTAATTTCTTTCCGAAAAATCTCATACTATGGGTCAGTGTATATTTGATGCAAATGTCAGAAAGAAACGAATTTAGATGCAAATTCTATGTCAATGTAGCTTTTCTTATAGTTCATTCACTGTTTGCGCCCAAATACTTTCTAATGAACCGAAATCAAGGAGAATAACAAATATTTACTTGATATTTGACTAGCATCGCAATCACGCTGTTCACTTATGAAGCATGATTCCGGCGTTAAATTCAGCGTTTGATCGCCAGAATACGTTTTATTGTTGGGTTGTCCGGAAAGTAATCTCGGTTCTCATTTCATGCCACTTAATTGTGAAGTTGGATGTAAAGGAATTCATTTACCTCCTCTGTTCGGAATAAGTGAAAGTAGTTTTCGAATAACCTAATACAATTACGACACCAGCGGGGAAAAACGACATGTTTGGATTACGAGATTTACTAGAACAACCAAAGTCAGTCTGATCCTCCGCTGGAAAAAAGATCGAAATTTCATTCGGAACAATATAATACAATTTGGTCATTTATTGTGATGGAACAAAATTTTCCGAAAAACCAAATACAATGAATGAGTATATATTTCATGCAGACGAGACTAATAAATAGATGTGCACAGAAATTCACTGTCAATGTAAATATTTCAATAGTTTTATCGCTATGTGTGACCAAATGTGATCCAAGAACGCGAAATGAACGCGAGTATCCCATATTTACGTGACATTTGATTCCCATGGCAAACACGCAATTCAATTGTGATACTCGATTCAAGCGTGACATCACAAATATTCAGCGTCAATCATACGTGTTATTGATGGATTGTTCGGAATGTAATACCATTTATGTTTCAGGCAGCTTAGTAAATCAAGCTGGCGGCCAAAAAAAATATTTAGTTCCTCCGATCTGAAATCTAGAAACTAGTTTCGGAACTACATAATACAATTAGGTCCTTTGTCTGGAAAGAACGAAGTTTATTTCTGCAATCCCTAATACGATGAATAAGTGTATATTTGACACAAACGACAGAAACAACTGAATATGGACTGAAATGCCTGCTCAAAGTAAGGATTTATGTAGCTCTTCCGCTATATGCGCTCAAGCACGTCTCCCCGGTGCGAAATCATAGTGAGTATCTCATAAATAGGCGACTTTTGATTCCAATTGAAAACGCGCGATTCTTATGCGATGCGCTATTCAAACTAGAAATTTCCTCATATCGGCGCCAGAACACCCGTTGTTCATCGGATGTTGGGAATGACATTTCTTTTTTCCGCTTGTTGCTTGATTACGAAGTTGTTTGTGAGAGACCACATTTACTTCCATTGCTCGGAAAAAACGTCTGTCAGGAACAAACGAGATTACGTTCCAAGCAACCTAATGCAGCTTGGTGTTGTATCGGGAATGATCTTAACTTCTTTCCGAAAATCCTAATGGAATAGATGTGCGCATATTTGATACAAAGCACTGAAATTAACGAATTTGAATGCATATTCAGCCACAATTATTGGTCTTTATAGTTTCTCTGCTCTATATGCGCAAATACGATCCACTGGTAGCGAAATCAACGTGAGTAACTTATATTTACATGACTTTTGATTCCCATTTCAAACGCGCGGTCCGGTTATGAAGCTCCAACCAAACGAACAATTTCAGCGTTCTAGCGACAGAATAAGTGCCACTTATGGCTTGTACAAAGTTATTTCGTTCTTTTTGGTCATGCGGCTTAACAGTGCAGTTTGCTGGGCATGAATACAATTACGACCTCTGTTCAGAAGGACGGAAAATACTTTCCGAACAACAAAATTCAATGAAGTTCGCTGTCGGGAAAATTCGAACTTACTTCCCGAAAACATAATACATTCAAGCTGTGTATATTTTATGTAATCGGCTGAAATAAACGCATATGGACACGAATACGGTGTCAAACTAACGATTTTTATAATTTCTGCAATCCGTGCGAGTAGATACGTTCTAATGTTACGAAACAGAACATAGCATCTTATATGTACATCCGATGTGATTCCAATCGCAATCGCGCGATTCATTCTAAAAGCACATTGCTAGCGAGAAATTTCTGTTCCTTTGCGTCAGAATACGTGGTACAATTTGGTTGGCCGAAAAGAAATTCTTTTTCTTTCACGCCGCTTCACTGTGAAGCTGGCTTTGAAAAAGTACATTTGCGTCCATTGTACGGAAGAATAGAAATTACTTTCTGAAGTATCCAATAAAATTAGATCCTCGGTGGGGAATGAACGAAACTACTTTCTGAAAAACATAACAAGAGTAGGTCCTGTGTCGATAAAAACGATATAACTTTCCACAGAACTTAATAAAAAGAATGAATGTAGGTTTAACGCAAACGACCTAAATAAACGGATATGGGTAGAAATACGCTATCGTTGTTAGGATTTTTATAGCGTCACCTGTTAATGCGCACATATATGTTCCTGTCATTCGAAATCGACTTCTGTACAGCAAATATAAATGACTATTGATTCCCATTGCAATCGCGCGATTCTCTTGCAACGCACGTTGCAAGTGGGAAACTTTAGCGTTTCAGGGACAGAATACATTGCATTATTCGCTTGTTAGCAAAGAAATTTCATTTACCTTTCGTGCCTCCTAACTTAGAAATTGGCTGTGATGGAATGCATTTGCGTACTCCACTCGGAAGAAAATGAAGATATTTAGCGAACAACCAAATACCACTACGTCGTCTGCCGAATAAAATCGAAATAACATTCCGAGGCGCCTAATTAATTGAATGAATGCATATTTGATGCTATCGACTGAAATAATCTGACTGACAGAAATTCGCTGTCAAAGTATCGTGGTTTACAGTTTCTCCGCCATATGTGCGTAAATACATTCCATTGATGCTAAACAAAGGTAAGTATTTCACTTTTCATGACCTGCGATTCCCATCACATGCGAGCGACATGCTTGTATAGCACCATTCAAGCGAGAAATTTGAGGGATTCCGCGTCAGAATACGCGTTACAATTCGTTTGATAGTAAAGCCAATCCGTTTTCGTTCTTGCGGTTCAATTATGAGATAAGCCATGAAAGTATAGATTAACGCCCGCTGTTCGGAAAGATCGAAATTACATTCCGAACAGCCTAACAAAATTATGCCCTCCGTCGTGTGAAAACGAAATTGCTCTCCGAACATGTTAATACAATTATATCAAGGAAAAACGAAATAAATCTGCGAAAAACCTAGAAAAATGAGTGATTGTATATTTGATGCAAATGAATGATATGATCCGATTTGGAAAGATATTTGCGGTCAATGTAACAATTTTTAAAGTTTCTCCGTTCTGTGCGTGAACGTGAGTAACTCATATTTTCGTGACATTCGATTGCCATCGTATACGCGAGAATCGCTTGCTATGCGCCATTCGGTCGAAAGATGTCAGCGCTTCAGCCTCGGAATACGAGCTATTATTCGGTTGTCCGGAAAGTAATATAGCGTTTGCTGCATACGGCCTAATTGGTAAGTTGACGGTGCGGAAATTTATCTACTTCCTCTATTTGAAAAAAGCGAATATGCTTTCCGAACATCCTAATACAATTAGGTCCTCCGTCTAGACAATGTGAAATTACTTCCCGAAAAGCCATATGCACGGAATCAGTGTATATTTTATATAAACGACGAAAATAAACGGATTCCAAGAGGAATTCGCGGTCACAAGCGCGTGAATACGTTCCAATTCTGCGCAGTCAGCGCGTATGTCGCATATTTACATAATATGTAATTCCCACCGTAAACGCGAGATTCGAGAGCGATACACGATTCGGCCGAGTAATTTCAGCGCTTCAGCTTCAAAGTACATGTAATTATTGGTTTATCGGAAAGCAGTGTAGCTTTCTCTTCATGCGGCTTAATTGTCAAGTGTTCGTCAACGAGAATATGTCATATTCGAACGAGCAATGTTTTTCTTCGTGCCAGAAGCGCGGTTCGCTAGAAAAAATCGATCCCACAGCGAAATTTTATCATTTCAGTGTCATAGCGCGCTTTTCGCAATGAATCTGTATATATTATGATTGATATAACGCCAATCGTGCATACGGGATAGAAATTAGGTGTCATTGTTCCAATATTCATAGTCTCTACCTGCATCGTGTTCTCGAATGCTCCAACGACGCATCGTTACCGCGAGTATGGCATATTTGGATGAGCATTACTTTTCTTCGTGTCAGAACCATGATCCGCATGCAAAAATTGAATTTAACCCGAAATTTGAGACTTTCATAGTCACAATACCCGCGTTACAATCAATAAGAGCATACTTGTAGTAAGCACCTGTTATCAACACATTACGACAGAAACACGGTGTAATGAAACAATGTAGATACATTCATCTTACTACGAGCTCTCATATGCTTTCAATACACGCAATGAATGAGAATATGGCATGTTTGTACGGGTGTAGATTTTCTTCATGTCAGGCGCATGACTCGCTGTTGAAGATCGACATCTACGCAAAATTTCAGCATTTCAGTTTCATAATGCGCGGTCGGGTATGAATCAGTGTTTACTTGATTAAGATAACTGAAATTAGGGCATTCAAAAAGGCACTTCGGTATGAATGATACATTGTTGATAGTATCTTCTTGCTCTGAGCACAGACACGCTCCCACCATTCGTTGTCGAAAGTAAATGGCATATTTCATCGAGCTATACTTTTCCTCATTTCACAAGCGTGGTCCGCTTGACACAATAAATTGCAATACGTAATTCGAGACTCTGATGGTCGTAATGCGTGATGTATAATGAAGGAATACTTAGTTACTCACAGAAACTGCAATCAACGCATAGAGATGGACATTCGTTGGGATGGTAACAATGATCATTGGTTTTCGGCTACATTCTCTCTCATACGTACCCACGACGCGTCGTCAATTAGAATATGGCATATTTCCACGAGCATAGATTTCCCTCATGCCCGAATCGTGATTCGCTTGCGATAATCGATTTCAAGGCGATATTTGAGACGTTCAGCTCCATAATACGTGTTATACTATAAAGTTATGCATGTTTGCTGTATGCACTGTAACTAAGGCACTGGGGTAGACGTTCAATGTGAATGATACAATGTCCATTGATTTTACCTTACATTCGCACTAATTCGCACACACGACGCGTAGTCAACGAAAATATAGCATATTTTGACGACCTTAGTTTTCCTTCGTGCATGAAGCGTGATTCGCTAGCGAAAAACGATTTCATCGTAATATTTGAGCCACTCGGTGTAATGATACGTGTTTTTCTATCACGGTGTGCATATTTGCTCTCAGCAACTGCATTCATCGCATTGGGATAGGCGTTCAGTGTGAATGTTAAAATGACCATAGATTTTGGCTTACGTTCGCTCTAATAGGCACCCACGACGCGTAGTCAACGAGAATAAGTCGTATTTGCACAAGCTTTGTTTTGCATCACGGTAGAAGCGTGATTCGCTTAATTAAATCTATTTCAAAACGAAATTTCGGCCATCCAAAACCTGAGTACGTTGTTTGTTATGGATCAATGTATAATTTATTCACATAACTGAAATCAGTGCATTCGTGCGGACACACCGAGTGAATGTTTCATTGTCACTTGTTTCTTCCTACTTTGAGTTCTCATATGATCCAGCGATGTGTAGTCAACGAGATTATGTCATATATGAGGTTAGTTTTCAATCATGCAAGGAGCGTTATTCGCTTGCGAAGATTGTTTTCGAAGCGAGATTTGATTCTTCTGAGCCATAATAAATGGAATAGTATGAAGGAGAGCATATATGATCTATGTTAATGACACCCACACACTGGAATATACATTTGGTATGAATGATACCATGTTCGTCGATTTTTGCTTACATTCGGGCTAATTCGCACCCACGTTGCTTGGTCAACAAGAATATGGCATATTTGTACGAGCTTTGTTTTCCCTCACGCCAGAAGCCAGATACCTTTAAAAAATATATCCCTACGCGAAATGTGATCCTTTAAAAATCGTAAAGAAGTGGTATGTTATCAGTCAGTCTATATTTAATTGACATAACTGGAATCAGTGCATTCGTGAAGAAATACTATCTAATTGCTCCAGTGCCATCAGTTTCATCTCCCAGCGAGCTCTCATACGCTTCCGCGACGAAGAATATGTCAACGGGGATATGAAATATTTTTGCGAGCTAAGTCTAGCCCAGAGCAATTTGCGTGACTCGCTTGCTATAATCGATTTCAAGGCGATATTTCAGATCTTGAGTGCCATAATGCGTGTTTTACTATGATAATGTGCTCATTTGCTTTAAGCAACGGCATTCAACCCATTCGGGTAGACGATCGGTGTGAATATTTCACTGGTCATAGGGTTTCTCTTACTTGTGCTCTCATGCGCTCACATGGCGCGTAGTCAACGAGGGTATGGCATATTTCCACAAGCTTGGCTTCCCTACATGCAAGCAGCGTGACTCGCATGATAAAACAGATTTCAACGCGATATTTGAGAGTTTCAGTTGCGTAATAGTTTTGATAGTTTTATTATGACGGTGTGCATATTTGATTATTATGGTTAAAGATATTTACAAAGACCATACAGTGTTGACGCTCCGATATACCATACGCAGCAACAAGACCACTCCAGCTATGTCGCTCCGGAAGCGTAGGTACGTATACAGACCATCATATAAGGCATCAACTAGCTTAACAAAATGTTGTCATAAACGTGAGCTCAACTAATGGAAAAGACACTTTTGCTAAGAAATACAACTTTCTAAGTTAGAAATACAAGGTTTAGAAAAGAATCAAATATATCACAACAGAAACTTACAGAATTTATAAATAATTGTAAGACTGGGATGGAATGCATGCGGTACAAAATCAAGGTCGTAGAAATGAACGAAGACCATACAGCAGTGTCGCTACGATCTACCCGAACGCAACTACAAGACAACTCCTGTCGTGTTGCTCAGGAAAAGAAAAAAAAATCGAAAACATCGTACCAGAAAGTTGCTGTAGGCAGAAAGAAATAGAAAATTTTGAAGGAATGCTCACGGTACAATAATAAGGTAGAAGAAATTAACGACGTCCGTACTGTAGTGTTACTAGAATCTACGAACGCAGCTACAAGCCCACTCCATTCGTGTCGTTCCGGAAACGCAGGTACGTGGACAGATAATCATATCAAATAACATATAGTTTACCAAAATATTGTCATAAACGTATCTATCCTGATATTCCGAGAGCGAAACCAGGTATTCCGGGAGTCAAGCCGCTGAACAGTATTGACAATAGACACCATAATTCACGGTACGAATATTGACGTCAAGAGTTAAAGCCTTCGAGAACTTTGTCACTTGCTATGGGGTCGAATGCTTTACAGACGTCCTTCCCTTCAGAGAACCAAACCCGCTGTACCGAGAGTCTAACTTAATGCTGATTCAAACTCATTAGTGGACTTCGTAATAGACGGAGACTGGAATTTCATGCGTAAATAGGAAGATCGATGGTCATGCCTTCCGAGAACGTTATTACCTTCTCCGAGACTCGAGCATATAACTCAATAGCTTCACCTACCTTGTTATTCCGAGGATCAGACTCGGTAATCCGGTTGTCAATCCACTGAGCAATTTAACCAGTGGACACGTTAACTCGCGTTATGAATATTGATGTCGAAAGTCTAGCCCTTCGAGAACATTATCAGCCTCTATAGATTCGAAACATTTGCCGAACACCTCAGCTTCCGAGAGCCTAACACACTGTAGGGAGTGTCAAGTTTAGTGTTCACGGAATCAAGTTAGTAGATGTTTTAGCTGTCGGGCACCTGATTTTCATGTATGAGTAGCAAAAACGGGACACAAGCAGTTCTAGAACGATACGACCTTTTTTGAAAGTCGAACGGCTAAGTCAATAGCTTCATCTATTCTGTTATACCGAGAGTCAGACCTGGTCCTTGGGGCAACAATCCACAGCATCGATTGCCAATGGACACAGTAATTCAAGGTGTGAAAGTTAATACCGCAACATTTATGGCGAACATCTGCTCAAATTCGATAACTTCAGTCGCTTGCATCAAATATACGCTCATTCATTGTATTAAATTTTTCGGTATTGCCCTCCGGATAGAGGGCGTAATTGTATTAGGTTGTCGGGAAAGTAATTTCGTTGTTCCCCTTCAGAGGACTCAATTGTGTAAGATTGTTTAGCAAGTAATTTCGTTTCTGCTGAACGGAGGACATAATAGTAATAGGCTGTTCCAAAATTAATACGGTTTCTTCCAATCTGTGTACTTTCCAATCAACCCAATAATAAACCGTTCTGTGACGCCGATTCGTTGAAGCTTCTCGAACGAATATATTGTGTTTGGTTGTTCCAAAAGATATTTCGTCCATCCCAGCATAGGACCTAATTGTATTAAGTTCCACGGTATGTCCTTTTATCCCAAATGTGGCCGGAAACGTACTTCTCCGAAGTAGCCTTAAGAATTAAGCTTCATGCAGGACAATAAAATGTAATTAATTTCCGAATATTCCAATAATTGCAACTATCCGACGCTGAAACGCTGAAATTTCTCGCTTGATTCGTGCTTCGTTAGTGAACCTCGCGTTTGCTATGGGAATTGAATGTCATGTAAATATGAGTTAATTTTGCAACTTTGAAATCGATTTGCGTGCATAGCGCGATGAAACTACAAAAATTGTTACACAGACTGTGTATGTCTCTCCGCATCAGATTATTTCAGTGGATAGCAACAAGTATACACTCATTAATGGTATTATGCTTTTCGGAAAGTAGTTATTATTTTTCGGACGGAGGACCAAACACTATTAGTACGATCGGAAAGTAATTTCGTTATTTACAAACGCAGGACGTAAATGTATTTGATCACTTACAACTGCACAATTAACCCTCATGTAAAAAATGAATCGAAATTACTCAGCACAAGCCAATAATAACACGTATTCTGAGGATGAGACGCTGAATTTTCTCCAGTGACTCGTGATTCGCAAGTGAAGCACGCGTTTACGATGGCAATCGATAGTCGTTTAAATATGAGGTACCCACATCGGCTTTGCATAGTTGGAACTATTTTGCGAGCATAAAGGGGACAAACTATAAATATCGCTACATAATAGCGAAATTCTAAACGGATCCTTTGATTTCAGTCGATTGAATCAACTATACCCTCATTTATGTTACTACGTTTTTCGAATAGTAGTTTTGTTTCTTTCCCAAATAGGGATATAATTCTATTAGGTTGTTCGAATAGTACTGTCTCTTTTTTCCGACACAGGACCCAATGGTACATAGTTGTTCGGAAAGTAATTTCGATTTTACCGAGTAGAGGATGTGAGTGTATTCTTTCACAATCAATCTCACAATTAGGCCACACGAAAAAGAAAACGTGAATTGCTTTCGGAACGTGCCCATAATGACACGCATTATGACGCTGAATAGAGCAAGTTTTTTGCTTCAATCGTACTTCGCAATTGAGTAGCATGTTTGCGATTGGCATCAAATGTCACGTATGTATGAGACACTCACATCGATTATGCATCCATGGAGGTGCGCATAGAGCGGAGAAACTATTAAAATCGTTACGTAGTGAGTGAATGCCTGTCCAAACCTGTCGAGTTGAGCCGCTTGCATCGAATATGCGCTCATTCATTGCATTAAATTGTACGGAAGGTTTATCGGATTTACCGATAGATGATCAGAATGATTGGGTTGTTCGGAAAGAAATTTCGATTCCACCATGCGGAGACCCTGTTTGTATTAGGTTCTTCCGAAAGCAATGCCGTCATTTCCGAGCAGAGGAACATATTGTACAAGGTTGATCGTAATGTATTTTCGTTTTTTCTGAACAGTACAATTATATGTATTTTTTCATAGTTAAGCGGCTTTATAAAATGAAACGAAATTACATTCCGATTAACCCAATAATAGCATGTACTCGGACCCTGAAAGCATGATACTTCTCTCTTGAATCGTGCTTCGTAAGTGAATCTCGCATTTGCTATTCGAATGAAATGTCAAGTAAATATACGATAATAGCGCGAATCCAGCATCATTGGACCGCATTTGCGAGCAATGGGCGTAGAAACAATAAAAATGGTTGCCTTGATATCGAACTTCTGCCCAAATCCGTATATTTCTGATTTTTGCATCAAATGTACACTCATTCATCGCATTATGTTTTTCGGATAGGAATTTTGTTTCTTCTGGCCAGTGGGCCCAATTGTATTAGCTTGATTGGACCGTAATTTCGCTCCTTTCATACAGAGGGCATAAACGTATCCTTTCGCAGCCAACTTCACAATTAAGACGCACTGTGAAAAAAAATCAGAATTACTTTGAACAAGCGAATAATGGTGCGAACTCCGGTGCGGAAACGCTGAAATTTCTCATTTGATTCATGTTTCGTAAGTGAATAACGTGCATGCCACAGAAATAAATAGTCATGTGAATATAAGATACCCACGTTGATTTCGCATCATTGGAAAGTATATGGGAGCATATGGCGAAGAAACTAAAAGAATCGTTACATTGACATCGAATTTCTGTCCAAGCCCGTCAATTTCAGTGGTATCTATTAAATGTGCACTCCCTAAATGTATAACGCTTATCCCAAAGATATTTTGTGTCTTCCCGACGAAACACACTACTATATTTTGTCG
>NW_027471302.1:0-26905 GCF_051020765.1 Lasioglossum baleicum
CAACCAATTCGAATAGAGTCATTCTTTTTACCGAATACATTACATTCCTAGATCCTAACCCGCTGCAGCTATTGTCATGCTTTGTGCCCACATAAAGAAATTAGTAGACATTAAAGCAGAGGCACACCATATTTTGATAAATGAATTAGAAGATCGTTGGACATACCACTCCAGAACGTTACCACCCTCTTTGAGAGACGAGCAGATAAATTTAAATCTTCACCTACCCTGGGATGCCGCGAGTGAAACGAGGTATTCCTGGAGAAAGTCCGCGGAACGGTATTAGTAACAGACACCGTTCGTCACGGTATGAATATTAGTGTAGGGAGTCCAACTGTCGGAGAACATTACCAATTGGAATAAAGTCATTCATTTTACCCAGTTCAAAACCTTCCGAGAAGCCAATCCGCTGCAGTGATTGTGTTCCGTAGTTTTCACGAGATAAAATTATTAGACATTCCAGAGGACGGTTACATTATTTTCATGGATATATAGGAATATCGAAGGCAAACCGTTCGAGAACGTAGCCGCCATCTGTGGGAGCGGCACAGCTACGTCAATACCTTCAACTATCCTGTGATACAGACAGCCAATCCAGGCATTCTAGGAGTATATCCACTGTACAACAATGGCAATATAACCTAAATTCACGGTTTGATTATAAAAGTAAAGCGTCAAACCGTTGGAAGTCATAACGAATTCGTATAAAGTAATTCATTTCAGCGAATAACTTATATGCCGATAATGTTAACGCGTAGTAGGGAGTGCCTTGCTCGTTGTCGACGGATACAAATTTGTGAACCTTTTAGCATACGGTCATCGTAATTTCATGCACGAATAGCAAAACCGAAAGTCAAAACTTTCGAGAACGATATGACCTTGTTTGAGAGTACGGCTGAGTGTACTGCTTCTCCCATGCTGTGATACAGAGATACAATCCAGGTATTCCGCAAGGAATCAGCTGCTCAGTATGGACATTAGACACACTCTTCCACGGTGTAAATATTAGAGTACACAGTCAATCCTTTGTAGAACGTCACCTATTGTTACAGTGTCAAACTTTTTCGGGCGGCCTTACCTTCCGATATGATATCCCGCTGTATCGTGAGTATAACTTCGTGTTCAATAGAACAAATTCCAATACATTTTAATTACGGGCACCATAACTCCATGTATGTGTTAGAAGATCGAATGTCAATCCGCATCATCAAGTTACATCTCTCCTTGAGGGTCGAACGGATATGTCAATAGCTTCACCTAATGTGATTCGGAGTGACAAACCATGTATTCCTGGTATAAATACGCGCAACAGTATAGGAAATAGACACCATTGTTCACGGTTTGGATAGAAAGGCAGAGCGGCAAACTGTTTGAGAGAATTGCCAATTAGTATAAAGTCAAACACTTTACCGAAGGCCTTACCTTTCGCGAACCTCGCCTGCTGCATCGAGAGTATAACTTCGTGTTCAGAGAAAGAAATTTGTATTCATTTCGGTGACGGGCACCTTAACTTCATGTACGATTTACATGATCCAGCATGAAACCGCTCCAGAGCGTTGCCACCTTCTGTGAGGGGCGAACGTCTGAGTCAACGGCGTCACCCATCCTTCGATTGCGATTGTCAAACCAGTTTTTCCGGGAGTAATTCCGCCGAACTCAGTTGGGAATGGTCACGTTAATTCTCGGTTTTCACGCTAAACTAGGTCGTCAAACCGTTTGAGAACATTACCAATTCCTGCAATGTCAAAGATTTTACCGAAAGCATTACCGCTCGAGAAGCTAACCCTCCGTTTCGAGAATATAAATTCGTGTTCAGAGAAACACGTTAGTATATATTTTAGTGCCGGAACCTTAAGTGCATGTATGAATTAGAATATCGGTGGTCAAACGGATCGAGAACGTTACCACCCTCCTCGAGTATCTAATGGCTAGGTCTATAGCTTCTCCAATCCTGTGATTTCCAGGGTCAGACCATGTATTCCGGGAGAAAATCTGATGAACAGTAATGGCAATAGGCAACCATAATTGGCAGTACGAATATGACAGTAGAGCGGCAAACCATAGGAGAACTTTAGCAATTGGTATGACGACAAACAACTTCCAGGACACCTTACTTTCCGCGATTCAAACCCGTTGTATCGAGGGCATAACTACGTGCTTCTAGAAGGAAATTTCCATTCATTTAACGACGGATACCTAAATCTCGAGGATGAATGAGGAGTTCGATCGTCAAACCGTTCGAGAAAGTTACCACAATCTTTGAGATTTGAACTGCTGAGTCTATAGCTTCATACATCCAGTGATTCCGAAAGTCAAACTAGTAATTTCGTGAATAAATGCACTGTACAGAATTCGCAATAGATACCTTAATTCGCGGATTGTATATTAATATAGTACGTTAATATAGTACCGTTGTAGATCGTTACATATTGGTATAATGTCAAACTTTTTACAGATGCCCTTGCCTTTGGAGATCATATCCCGTTGTATCGAAAGTATAAGTTCGTGTGCAGAGAAGGAAATTATTATACATTTTAGTGACATGCAGCTTAGTTTCAGGTATGAATAAGAAAATCGATAGTAAAATCTTCCAACAACGTTTACACCTTTGTTGCGATTCGCATAGCTAAGGCAATATCTTCACGTGTTCCGAACCAAATTCCAAGAACCTTGACGGTATGAATATCAAGGTTGGGAGACAATCCTCTCGACTACGTATCCAATTGCTATACAGTAAAACGTTTTACCGAAGACCTTACTTTCCACAATCGTAGCTCGCTGTATCGAGAGATTAACCTCGTGTTCAGAGATACAGCTGAGTACACATTGCAGTGCGGGGTACAATAATTTCATGTATGAACATGATGATCGAGTGTCAAACCGCTCGAGAACGCTACGACCTTCCTTGTGTTTCACACAGAGCTTAGTTAATAGCCTCACCTATCCTGCGATACCGAGAGTCACAGAAGGTGCCCTTGGTGAAAAACCGCAGAACTGTTTTGCAGTAGACACCATTATTCGCGGTATGAATATTGAAGTACAGGCTCCAATCGTCGGAAAACATTACCAATTCCTATATAGTCATTCTTTTTACCCAATGCAGTATTGTAGGAGAAAATAGCATGCTCTAGCGAGTGCCGTGCTTAATGCTCACGGAAACAGATCACTACACATATTGGCTCTCGGACATGTAATCTTCATGTATGAATATCAAAGCGACAGTCAAACCTCTTCAGAAATTTAGCCACTTCTTTGTGAGTCGAACGGCTAAGTCAATAGCTTCACGTATCCTGCGGTTCGGGGAGTTAAACCGGGCACTTTGGAAGAAAATCCTCTGATCAGTATTGACAATAGACACCATATTTCACGGTTTGAATATTAGTGTATAGCGTCGAGCGGTTTGAAAGCGATACAAATTTGTTTAATCGTTTACTGAACGGTGTACTGAACAGCTTACCCTGCGAAAGCCTAACACGGTGTACCGAGATTGTAACATGCTATTCAGAGGAACAAATAAGTACAGATTTTAGTGACGGGCGACTTAATTTCATGTTTGAATAAGATGATCGAGCGTCAAACCTTTCATGAGAGTTGCACAAGCAAGTCAATAACTTCACCTATCCTGTGATAGCGAGAGTATATCTAGTACTCTGTGATTAAGAACACTGGACAGAATTGGCAATAGACACCATAATTCACTGCATGAATATTCAGGACGATAGCCAAACCGTCGCTCAACATTACCACATTGCATAAAGTCATTCTTTATGACCAATACCTTGCCATTCGAGCAACAAACCCGTTGCAGGGAGTGTCTTGTTTACTGTCCACGCTCAAACAAATCAGTAGACATTTTGGAATAGGGACACCCTATTTTCATGTTTGAGTAGCAAAATCGAGAGACAATCTGTTGGAGAACATTACCACCTTTCTTAAAAGTGGCAGAGCTACGGCTATAGCTTCACTTATCCTGTTATACCAAGAGTAAAAGCAGGTATTCCGGGATTAAGTCCGCAGTACAGTATTGGCAATAGGCACAGAAGTTCACGATATAAATATTAACATAAATTGTCTAACCGTTATGGAATGTCACTTATTGGTATAGTGTCAAACATTTTACCGAAGGCCTCACCATCCGAGACCCAAATACGCTGTATCGAGAGTATAACTTTGTGTTCAGAGGAGCACATTAGTGTACATTTTACCGATGGGCTTCATTACTTCATGTATGGCTTAGAAGACCGAGGGTCAAACAGTTCTAGAACGGTCGCACCATCCTTGAGGGTCGCAGAGATATGCCAGTAAGTCTACCTACCCTGCGATTCCTAGAGGCAGACAAGGTAATCCGGGAGCTAATGCAGTGTACAGTATTTGCAATAAATACTTCAAATCACGGTTTGAATATTAGAGCAAGTCGTCAAGCCGTTGTAGATCGTTACCTATACATGTATGGTTATACTTCTTGAAGAATGCCATACCCTCCTAAAAATTGAACTGCTGTATCGAAAGCATAACACTGTGTTCAGAGGTAAGAAGTAGTATACACTTTAGTGACGTGCCCGTTAATTTCATGATTGAATTATAGGATTGAGCGTCAAACCGCTCGAGAACGTTACAGCGATCTGTGAGAGACGAACGGCTGTGTCAATAGCTTCACCCATCCGGCGATTCCGGGAGTCAAACCAGGTATTCCGGGAGTTAGTCCGCTGAACGGTATTGGTAACAAACACCTTCATTCACGGCTTGAATATTGAAATAGAACCTCAAACTGTTTCAGAACGTTACCACCTTCTTTGATTGTCGAACGGATAGGTCAATAGCTTCACCTGTCGAGGGATTCCGAGGCTCAAACCAGGTATTCCTGGAGTAAATCCGGTAATGGTATGGCCAATAGATACCTTAATTCGCGGTGTGAATATTAAAGCAGACCATCAAACCATTGAAGGACGTTACATATTGGTATACAGTTAAACATTTTACCGATAGCCCAACCTTCGGCGAAACTAACCCCCCGCTTCGAAAGTATATCTTCGTGTTCAGAGAGCAAATTATTATACATTACAGTGACCTGTACCTTAATTTCATTATGAATAAGAAGATCGACCGTGAAACCGTTCGAGGAAGTTGCCACCTTCTTTGGGATTCGAAAGGGTATGTCAATAGCTTCATATATCCTGTGATTCCGAAAGTCAAATGTGATATGACGGGAGTATATGCGCCGTACAGTATTGGCAAGAGACACATTGGTTCACGGTACGATTGTCAAAGTGAACCGTCAACCCGTTGTGGAACGGTACCCATTGGTATAGATACAAACATTTACAGAAAGACTTAACTTCCGGGAAGCTTAACTCGTGTTCAGAGAAAGAAATTATTATTCATTTTAGTGATGGGCATGACAATTTTATGTATGAATTACAATATCAGTCGCCCAACCAAATCGAGCCTACCGTCTTTATGGATCGCACATTTAAGTCAACAGCTTGACCTATCATACAATGGCAAGAGTCAAACAAATTACTATACATTTTAGTGAGCAGCATCTTAGCTTCAAGTACGAATTGGGAGCTCGAGGGTCAAACTGTTCGAGATCGTTACCACCCTCTTTGAGATTCGAACTGCTAGGTCAACACCTTCACCTGTCCTGTGATTCTGAGAGTCAAATCTGGTAATCCAGGAGTAAATCCCCTGAGCAGTATAGCCTGCAGACACCTTACTATATGGTTTGATTACTAGGGCAGACCGACAAGCCGATATAGTTTGTTACTAATTGCTGCGAAGTCAAACCTCTTACCGAAGATCTGATCCCCCGAAAAACTAACCGCCTGTATCTAGAGTATAACTTCGTGTCCAGAGAAAGAAGTTAGTATGCATTTGAGTGACGGGCACCTCATCTTCACGTATGAATTAGATGATTGCGCGTCAAACCGCTCGAAGACGTTGCCACCTACTGTTGGACACAACAGGCTAAGTGAAGAGCTTCACATATTCTGAGATGCCGGGAGTCAACTATGTATACCGGAAGTACATTCGTGGGACAGTGTAGGCAATAGACACCTTAATTTACAGTTTGGATATAAAAATAGAGCGTGGCACCATTTATGAACATTACCAATTGCTATGACGTCAAACGTAATATCGAAAACCTTACCATCCACGAACATCTCCCGCTTCGTAGAGAGTATAACTTCGTGTTCAGTGAAAGAAATTAGTATTGATATAAGTGACGGGCACCTTAAGTTCATGAATGAATTAGAATATAGAACATCATGCAGTTCGAGAACGATTCCACCATCTTTGAGATTCTAAGGGATAAGTCAATAGCTACGCCCATCCTGTCATTCCCAGAGACAAACCACGTATTCCTGGAGAAAATCCACTGTACAGCATTTGCATTAAAAACTCTACATTCCGCTATAATTATTAAAGTACAGAGTCACTACTTTGTACAACGTTACTTATTGGTATAACTTTCCACCGGAGGCTGTGCGTTCCGAGAAGCTATCCCGCTGTTTCGAGAGTGCATATTCGTGCTGAGAGAAGCAATATGGTGCAAATGGTAGTGACGGGCACCGTAATTTCATTATTAATAAGAAGGTTGAGTGTTAAACCGTTCGAGAAAGTCACCACCTCCTGTGGGAAACGAATGGCTAAGTTAATAACTTCACTTATCTTGTGATTCCGAAAGTAAAACCAGACGTTCCGAGAGTAAGTGCGCTGCACGGGATTGGTAATAAACACTTTCATTCAGTGCTTGAATATTAGAATAGAGCATCAAACCGTTTGAGAACGTTACCATACTCTTTGAGATTTGAACGCACAAGTCACTAGCTACACCTATCCTGCGATTCTGAAAGTCTAACCAGTTATTCCAGGAGTCATATCTGCAGTAAAGTATTCGCATTAAACACCCTATTTCACGGTATAGATACTAAACTACAGAGTCAAACCCCTGTATAACGTTAGCACCTTCTTTCAGAGTCTAACGGCTTAGTCAACGGCATTACCCATGGTTGTAACTCCAAGCGTCAAGCCTGGTATTCCAGGTGTAAATCCGCTGAGCAATAATGGCAATAGAAACATTAATTCATGGCATGAATACTAAAGTAGAGAGTCAAACTGTTTCAAAACATTACCAGTTGGTATGAAGTCAAACGTTACGCTGAGGACCCTACACACCGAAAGCCAAACCCACTGTATCGAGGGTATTACATCGTGTTCAGAGGAACAAATTAATGTACATTTCAATGACGTGCACCTCAAGTTCATGCATGAATTAGAAGATCGAGTATCAAACAGTTGAAGAACGTAACCACCTTCAGTGAGAGACGAACGGCATAGTCAATAACTTCACCTACCCTGTGATTCCGAATGTCAAGCGATAAAGTCCTGGAGAAAATGCGCGGTACAGACTTGGCAATAGATACGTTAATTCGCGGACTAAATATTAAATTATAGCAGCACGCCGTGTGAGAACGTTACCTAATGATATATCGTCAAACGTTTTTTCCCGAATGCCTTACCCTCCGAAAAACTAACCAGCTGTATCGGGAGTATAACAGCATTTTCAAAGATACGAACTAGAATACATTTCATTGACGGGCACCATCATTCACGGTATGAAGTAGATGATCGAGCGTCAACCCGTTCGAGGACGGTACCACCTTCTTTGAGTGTCGAAAGCATATGCTTTAGATCGTCATATCTTGTTGTACAGACAAACTTTTCAGCGAAGGCCTTACCTTCCTAGAATCTAACCCGCAGTATCGTGTGTATATCTTCTTGTCCAGGGAAACAAGGTAGCAAACATTTTCGTGACGTTCACCTTCATTTCATGTATGAATTCGAAGGTAAATTGTAAAACCGATGAAGAACGTTACCACCTTGTTTGATATTTGAGCGGCTACGCCAATAAGTTCACATATCCTGCGATTCCGAGAGTAAGACCAGCTAATCTGAGAGTAAATCCGCTGAAGAGTATTGGCAATAGGTACCTTCATTCTCGGCATGAATATTAAGGAATGTCGTGGAGACATTGTATAACATTCCACATTCGTGTAGGGTTAAATTTCCTACAGAACGCCGTACCCTCCGATAAGCTGACCCCGTGTACCTAGAGTATAACGCCGTGTTCAGAGGTACGAACTGGTATACATTTTAGTGACGTGCTCCATATATTCATATATGAATTTGAATATGGTGTTAAATCAATGGAGAGCGTAACCTCCTTCAGTGAGAGACGGCCGGCTAAGTCAATAGCTTCACCTATTCCAAAATTCAAATAGTCAAGCAATGTATTCGTTGAGTAAATACGCCGAACAGAATTGGCATTAGACACCCTATTTCCAGGCGTAATATTAATGAACAGATTCAGTTCGTTGCGAACGTTGCCAATTGGAATAAAGTGAATCGTTTTACTGAATCCCTTACCGTCCCGAAAGCCTAACAGGGTGGGCGGGCATCGGTCCCCCACCCCCCGTTTTCTTGCGTTGACCTCGAGGAGGCAGTGGTAATCCCATATCCGCGGTTAGGGGGCCCGCCTTCGGACGGGATAGACGATCCAGGGGTGAGCTGCGTGAGATCTGCCCTGGCATTGGCCTGCAGAGTCAGTAGGGATCTAGAAAGGTCCCGGCCTACCCAAGGTTGGCGCGTAGGGCTTGCAGTCTACGAGCTAATTGGTACGTGCGTGGTAAGGTGCGCCACGCACTGTGTTGATTTGGCGTATCCAATCGCGCGCCCATGGGTGCCATGTGGATCAAGCCCTAGTGGCAGGAGCCGCACGTTACATCCCCGAAACACGTTTACCGAGAACCCAATCCGCTGAAGCGATGGTTTTCACGGGATCACATCAGTACAAATTTTAGCTGACCGGCACATTATTTTCATGTATACATAATGAGATCGCGAGTCAATCCATTTGTGTACGATATCACCTTCTGTGAGAGTCGCACAGAAAAGTCAATAGCGACAGGTATCCTGCGGTACAGAGTGTCAAACCATGTATTCCGGAAATAAGTCCACTGAACGGTATTGCCAATAGACACCTCTATTCACGGCATGAATATTATAGTTGAGAGTCAATCCTTCGGGGAATATTACGAATTGGTACGACGACAAAATTCTTACCGGTCACCTTGCTATCCGCGAACCTAACACGGTATATCGAGGGTATAAATACGTATTCATAGAAGAAAATTTGTTTTCATTTACAGGACGTGCACCTTAATCTCATGGATGAATGAGGAGGTCGCCAGTCAATCCGTTCGAGAACATTACCACCTGCTTTGAGCGCCGAACAACTAAGTCAGTACCTTCAGCGATCCCGTTATTCCGATATACAAACCAGGTAATACGAGGGTAAATCCGCTGAAGAGTATTGGCAATAGATACCTTAATTCTCGGAGTGAATATTAAGGTACAGAATCAATCCAATCTAGAACGACACATATTCGTATAGGTTCAAACTTTACCGAAGGACTTACCTTCCGAAAAGCAAATACACTGTATCGAAAGTATAACTCCGTGTTCAGAGAAGAAAAATAATATGCATTTTACGTACGTAATTTTATGTACGAATTAGGAAATTGTGGGTGGCAACCTTCTCGAAAGTTGATAGTTGAACGGTTAAGTCAGTAGCCTCACCTATCCTGTGATTATGAGAGTGGAACCAGATATTCCGGCAGTACATTCGCTGAAAATTAATGGCAATACACACCATAAATAACGGTTTGAATATTAATATTGAGCGTCACGCCGTTAGAATCCGTTACCAGTTGCTATAAAGTCAAGCGCTTTACGGGTGGCCTCACATTCGGAGTTGTTAATCCGCCGTATCGTGAGAACAACTTATTTTCAGGGAAAGAAATTAGTCATCCTTTCGGTGACGAGCACCTTAATTTCAGGTATATATTAGAAGATAGAAGGTCAAACCGTTCGCGAACGATGCCTCCTTCTGTGAGAGATGAACGGCTATGTCAATAGTTTTTCGGAACCTCCGATTTCGAGAGACAATCCAGGTATTCAGGGAGTACATCCGCTGTATTTTATTGGCAATAGATGCCATAACTCGCAGAGAGAATATTAAAATAGAGCGTCGCACCGTATGAGAAGGTTACTAATTGCTATGAAGACAAACGTTTCACCGAATGCCTTACCGTACGAGAAGCTAACATGCCGTATCGAGAGTATAGCTACGTGTTTATGCAAACACATTGGTATCCAATTTAGTGATGGGCATCTTAACTTCATGTATGAATTAGAAGACCGATGGCCAAACTTTTCGGCGTCGATATCACACTCGTCGAGAACCGAACTTCTGAGTCAATAGATTCACCTATGCTATGATACCAAGCGTCAATTCAGGTATTCCGAGAATAAATTCGTTGGGCAGAATGGGCAATTGACACCTTACTTCACGGTATGAATATTAGAGTGGCGAGTCAAACAGTCGGAAGATATGACCAATTCGAATGCAGTCATTCTTCTTGCCGAATACCATAACTTCCCAGAACCTAACCCGCCGTAGCGAGTGTCTTGGTTATTGTTCACGGAAACAAATTAATAGACATACAAGCTGCCGGACACCACATTTCCATGAATGAAGACATAATGGAGACCAGAACGGTTTGAGAACGTTATCACCCTCTTCGAGAGTCGAATGGATAAGTCAATAGCTCCACCTACTCTGTTATTCCCAGGGTCAGGCTAGGTACTCCTGAAGTCAATCCGCTGTGCGGTGTTGCCAATGGACAGATTCAATCACGGTATGAATATTAAAATATAGCGTCAAACTTATATAGAACATTACCTATTGTGATAGTGTCAAAATTATTCTCGCAAGGCCTTACTACCGAGAATTAAACCCGGTGTATCGAGGGTATAACTACGTGCTCATAGAAGAAAATTTGTATTCATTTTAGTGACGGGCACCTTAATATCATGTATTAATTAGAAGATCGAAGGTCAAACCGTTCGAGAACGTTGCGACCTTCTGTGAAAGGCGAACGGCTATGCAAATAGATTCACATATCGTGTGACTGCGAAAGTCAAACCAGATATTCCGGGATTAAATGATTTGTACATTATTGGCAATAGACACCGCAAATCACGGACTGAATATTAAAGTACAGCGACGAACCGTTACATCCGGCGGCGTGGCGAGGCGAGTCTCCACCCATACGCCTTCCCGTCGATCGGAGGGGACCAAGGACGGTCGGCCGAGGGACCGACGGTCGAGCGATCGCGGTCCAGGGTGGTGTTGGTGCCGCGCGAGTGGTCTCGCAGCAATGCCGCAGAAAGAATCGGACTCGGCTGGGTAGCCCGAAAAGAAGCCCAACGGGAGCTGGTGGAGTCGCGGGAGGCACCGGTGACTTAGGTTCGCGAAAGCGTTGGCTGACATCCCCCCCCCCCCCTTGTGCGAAGAGGACGGACCACCGCAGGGAGTTCAGTGTGTAAGAATCCCACAGTCCCCCGACCTCCCGAGACATCGTTGGAAGATTCCCCCTACGTCAAAAAAAAGGACGTCGAACCATTGTGGACAATAACTGTTCGTGAAGGGTTAAACGTCTTACAGAATGCCTTATCCTTCGAAAAAATTGACCCGCTGTATCGAAAGTATAACAACCTACTCAGGGGTGTGAAATCGTATACATTTTAGTGACGGGTCAATAATATCATGTATGCATCAGAAGCTGGAGGGTCAAACCGTTGTTGAACGTTACCAACTTCTGCGGAAGTCGAACGGCTATGTCACGAGTTTCACCCATCCTGAGATTCCGAGAGTCACACCGAGCATTCCTGGGGCAAATCCGCAATACGCTACTGGAAATAGACACCATAATTCGCGGTTTGAACGATAAAGTAGAGCGTCAATTCGTTTGAGAACGTTACCAATTACTTTAAAGTCAAACGTTTTACCGATGACCTGACCCTCTGAGAAACTAAACCACAGGATCTAGAGTATAACATCGTGTTCAGAGGGACGAATTGCTATAAATTTTAGTGTACGGGCACCTTAACTTCATATAAGAGTCGGGAGATTCATGGCCAATCCTCTCGAGGACTTTGCCGCCTTTTGTGAGAGGCAAACGGCTATGTGAATAGTTTGACGTATCCAACGATTCCCGGAGTAATACCAGGTATTCCGAGAGCAAATCCACTGAACAGTATTGGCAATTTATACCTTAATTTGCGTATTGGATATTAAAATAGAGTGTCACACCGTGTGAGAACGATACCAATTGATATCAGGTCAAACGTTCTTTCCGAAAGACTTGCCGGCCGGGAAGATAACCCGCCGTATGGAGCGCATATCGTAGTGCTCAGAGATACACACTAGTACTCAATTTAGCGACAGCACCTTAACTTCATTTCTGAATAAGAAGATCGAAGAGTTATACCGTTCGACAACGTTACCTCCTTCATGGAGTGTCGCATATCGAAGGCAATAGCTTCACCTACCCTGTAATTTCGAGAGTCAAGCAAGTCATTATTGGAGCAAGTCCGCTGAATTGTAAAGGCATATTACACCATAATTCACGGTGTGACTATTAAAGTAGAGAGTCAAACTGTCTCAGACCATAATCAATTGGTATAGAGTCACTCTTTTTACCAAAGGCCTTACCGTCGGAGAACATATCTCGCTGCACCGAGATAATAATTTTGAGTCCATGGAAAGAAATTAGTATTAATTTTAGTGACGTGCACCTAAATTTCGTGTACCAATTAGAAGAGCGAGCGTCAAACCCTTCCACAACGTTACCACCTTCTTCGAGAACTGAACCTCTAGATCAATAGTTACAACTAACCTGTGATTCCGATGGTCAAAGAAGGTATTCCGGGAAGCAATCCACTTAGCACTACTGACACCTTAATTCACGGTATGAGTATTAAAGTAGAAGGTCAATCCGTCGGAGAACATTACGAATTATCATAGAGTCATTCTTTTTACCGAATACATTACCTACCTAGACCCTAACCCACTGTAGCTGCTGACATTCATAGTGCTCACGGAATCAAATTAGTAGACATTAAAGCAGAGGCACAACATATTTTGATATATGAATTCGACGATCGATGGCCAAACCGCTCGAGAACGTTACCAACCTCTGTGAGAGGTGGACAGATATGTCAATAGCTTCACCTATTCTGTCATTCGCAGAGGCGGAGCTGGTATTCTTGAAGTAAATCCGCTCAGCTGCATGGGAAATGGGCACCACAATTCATGGTTGCAATATTCAAGCAGGCCGTCAAACCATTGCTGAACATTACCTATGGGTGCAGGGTCAAACTTGATACGAACGCCTTCACCTCCGAAAAACTAACTGGCTGTTGCCGGTGTTTAACACTGTCTCCTGAGGTACGAACTAGTATACATTTTAGAGTCGAGCCATATAATTTGAAGTATGAGTTGGAAGATCGAGGGTCAAACCGTCTAACAACGATACCATATTATTTGGGAGTCGAACGGCTGTATCAATACCTTCAACTATCCTGTCATTCTGAGAAGCAAACTAGATATTCCTTGAGGAAATGCGCTGCACTGAATTGCCAATGAACTCCTTTATTCACGGTTTTAATATTAAAGTAGAGCGTCAACTCGTTTGAGAACGTTACCAATTTGTATAAATACAAACGGTTTACAGATGACCTTACCACACGAGAATCTAACTCGCCGTATCGATTGTATGACTTCGTGGTCAGAGAAAGAAATTAGTAACCATGTTAGCGTCGTGCACCATGATTTCATGTACGAATAAGAAGATCCAGTGTCAAAGCATTCAACAATGTTTCGACCATTTTTGGGAGCTGAACGGCTGAGTCAAAAGCTTCACCTATCCTGCGATTCCAATAGTGAAACCAAGTATTCCGGAAGTAAATCCGCAGTACATTATGGGCTATAAGCAACTTCATTCACCGAATCAAAATTAAAGGACTGAGATAATCCGTTGTAGACCGCAACCTACTGCTATAGGATGAAACTCTGTAATGGATGCCTTACATTCTGAGAACATAACCAACAGTATCGACAGTATAATTCCGTGTTCAGAGAAGCAAATTAGTATACACTCTAGTGACGGGCACCAAAATTTCATGTATGAATAAGAATGTTCAGAATTACACCGTTCGAAAACGTTATCAAATTCACTGAGAGTCGCATGGCTAAGGCAATAGCTTCACCTTTCCTGTGATTCCGAGAGTCAAACCAGTCATTACGGTAGTATATCCGCTGAATTATATGGACAATTGACACCATAATCCACGGTATGAACATTTATGTATAAAGCCAAACTGTCGGAGATCAGTACCCATTGGTATAGAGTCACACTTCTTACCGAAGACCATACCCTCTGTGATCAAAACCTACTGTCTCGAGAATATAGATACCTGTTCAGAGATACAAATTAGTTTACACTTCAGCAGACAAACTACTTACTTTCGTGTATGAATAGATCGTTCGGCTGTCAAATGTTTCTGGAACGATCCCACAATCCTTGAGAGACGAACGGCCTTTTCAATAGCTTCACCTCTCCCGTTATTCCGATAGTCAAACCAGATATTCCGATAGTCAATTTACTGAACATTATTGGGAATAGACACCATTATTCACGCTTCGCATATTAAAGTAGTGCGCCAAACTATTTGAGAACGTTATCAATTTGTATCGAGTCAAACCTTTTACCGAAACCGTACCTACCGTGAATCTAACCCGCTGTACCAACAGTAAAACGCCGTTTTCAGTGGAACAAATTACTACAAATTCTATCGGCGGGCACCATAATTCCAGGAATGAATTCGAAGTTCGAAGGTCAATCCGTTCGAGAACGTTACCACCCTCTGTGTAATCAAAGGGCTATGGCAACAGCTTCACCTGTCCCATGATTGCGAGCGTCAAATCAGGTATTCTGCGATTAAATCTGTCGCTCTGTATGGGCACCAGGCATCCCATTTCACGGTATAAATATTAAGGTACACAGTCAAGCCGTTATAGCAGGTTACCTATTGCTGTGGAATCAAACTTTTAAACGAAGGCCTTACCTTCCGAGAAGCTAGCCCGCTGAATCGGGAGAGTAATTCCTGTTCAGAGAAAGAAATTAATCTTCATTTTAGTGCCGGGCACCTTAACATCGTGTAGGAATTCGAAGATCTACTGTCTAGCGGATCGAGATCGTTACCACCTTCATTGAAAGTGGAACGCTGTGTCAATAGCTTCACATATTTTTCTGATTCCGAGAGTCAAACCGTGTATTCCAGGAGTAAATCAGCTGAACGATATTATCCGTAAACATCTGAATTCACGGTATGATTATCAAATTCGAACAGAAAACCGTTTGAGAACGTTAACAATTGGCATGATGACATTCTAATTACCTGATACCTTACCTTCAGAGGACATAATCCGCTGCATCAGGGGTATAAGTTCGTGTGCAGCGATACAAATTAGTAGATACTTTAGTGACGGGCACTTTAACACTTCGCAATAGAGTTTGACTCTATAGCATTAGATAACGTTCAACAGCGGTATCACGGCCAGCTTTAATATTCAGACCGTGAATTGAGGTGTCTATTGCCAATACTCTTCAGCGAGCTTACTCTCGGTTTTCGCGGGCTGACGCTCCGAACAGCAGGATAGGCGAAGCTATTGACTTAGCCGTTCGTCTCTTACAGAAGGCGGTATCTTTCTCGAACGGTTTGACCCTCGATCTCCTTATTCATATTGAAATTAAGGAGCCCATAATTTGTATCCGTGAACACTAAGCAACGCACTCGGTGCAGCGGGATAGGGTCTCGGAAGGTAAGGTATTTGGTAAAGTGGCTCACATAATTCCAATTGCTAATGATCCCCAACGGTTAAGTTCTGTACATTAACTTTCCTACTGCGAGATAAGGTGTCTATTTCCAATACCGTTGCATCAGCTAAGCTTCCGAAATACAAGGTTTGACTATCGAAATAACAGGGTAGGTGCAGAAATTTACTTGGCCTTTTGTTCCCTATAGAAGGTGCGTTCGATCTAGCAAGGTTAGACCACCGATTATTTTATTCATACATAAAATAAGGTTTTCGACTGATAAATACCTACTAACATGTTTCTGTGAACACCAAGCAAGATACTACCAACGGCGGGTTAGATCCACGGAGGGTAATGTATCCGGTAAATAGTTTAACTGTATACTACTAGGTAACGTTCTTCAGCGGATTGACTCTGTACTTTAATAATTATTGCTTGCATAGTGGGGATTAATGCCTATGTAATACAGGGTATTTATTCGCGGAATACCTGGTTTGACGCTCGGAATCACAGGATATGTGAATCTATTGACCAAGCCGTGCGACTCTCAAGGAAGGTGGTTACGTTCTCGCACGATTTGCCCCCGATATCCTTATATATGCATAAAAATAATGTGTCCGTCTGCTACAATCACTACTAATTTGAAGACGTGAAAAATAAAGAACACAGACTCTGCATCGGTTTGGGTTCTCTGAAGGTAAGGTATTGGGTAAAAAGATTAACTTTATACAAATTAGTATTGTTCTCCGACGGTTGGACCCTCAAGCTCAATATTCATGACGTGATATAAGGTGTCTAGTGCCAGTACGGTACAAAGCATGTACTCCAGGAACATCTAATTTGACTTTTGGAGTCGCAGGATGGGTGAAGCTATTGACTTAGTCGTTAGTCTCCCACAGAAAGTGGTGACGCTCTCGAGCGGTTTCACCCTCGATCCACTAATTCATACTTGAAATTAAGGTGCACGTCCCGAAATCTCTGCTAATTGGTGCATTTGAACGCGAAGTTATACTCTCGATACCGCGGGTTAGGTTCTCGGAGGGTAATGGCTTCGGTAGAACGTTTGACATTATACCAATCGGTAATGTCGGACAATGGTTAGGCTCTCTACTTTTGTATTCTTACAATGAATTATGGTGTCCATTGCCAATACTGTGCAGCGGAATGTGTCCCGGAATACCTGGTTTCATTATCGGAATAACAGAATAGGTGAAGCTATTGATTTAGCCGCACGACCCTCAAAGAAGTTGGGATCGTTCTCGTACTGATCGACGCTCGATTTTTCTACTCACACATTTAAATAAGGTGCCCCTCGGCTAAAATGTGTACTAATTTGGAGCAGTGAGCAATAACTAAGACACAGGTTACAGCGGGTTTGGTCCTCTTTAGATGAGGTATTCAGTAAGAAGGATGACGTAATACGAATAGGTAATTTTCTCCGACGATTTAAATCTTTACTTTAATATCCAAACCGTGATATACGGTGTCAATTGCAAAACTGCTCACCGGACTTACTACCGAAATATCTCGTTTGACTCTTAGAATCTTGGAATAGGTGAAGCTATGGGCATAGTCGTTCAGCTGTCATAAAAGGAGGTAACGTTCTATAGCGATTTGACCATCGACCTTCTAATTCGTGCGTGAAGTTAAGGAGCCGGTCATGAAAATGTATTCGAACTTGCATCTCTGGAAGCGAAGTTATACTCTCGGTACAGAGGATTGGCTTCACGGAAGGTAAGGTCTTCGGTAAGAGGTTTGGGTCTATACGAATATGTAAAGCTGTACCACGGTTTGATGCTATGCTTTAGTATACAATCCGTGAATTAATGTCTCTATTGCCTATATTGTTCAGAGGATTTACTTCCAGAATACCTGGTTTGCCTCTCCGAATCACATAATAGGTAAAGCTATTGACTTTGCCGTTCGTCTCTCAAAGAAGGTGGCAACTTTCTCGATCAGTTCGACTCTCTATATTGATATATCTACATGAAAATAAAGTGTCCGTCTGCTAATATGTCTACTAACATGATTGTATGCACACTAATTAGAGCACTCCATACATCGGTATGTGCTTATCGCATGGTAAGGCCTTCGGTAAATAGTTTGACTGTAGAGAAACAGGTAACATTCATCAACGGTTTGGCGCCCTACTTTAATATTCATCAAGTGAATTATAGCGCCTATTGCCAATGCTTTTCAGCGGATTTACTCCTGGAGTGCCATGCTTGATTCTCGTAGGTCCAGGGTAGTTGAATCTGTTAGATCAGCAGTTCGATACTCAAAGAAGGACGAAACGTTGTTGAACGATTTGACACTCGATCTTCTTATTCATACTTGAAATTAAGGTGCCCGTCAGTACATTGTATACTAATTTGTTTCCGTTTGCACTGAGCAAGCACACTCACTGCAGCGTGTTAGATACTCGGAAGGTAAGGTAATTCGTATAACGTTTGATTTTATACCATCTGGCAACGTTCTCAAACTTTCCCACGCTGTACTTTAATATTCAATCCGCGAACTACGGTGTCCATTGCCAATAGTGTACAGCGGATTGGCCCCCGGAACACCCGATTTGACTATCGAAATATCAGGATAGGTGAAGCTATTGACTAAGCCGATTGTGCCGCATAGAATGTGTGATCGTTCGAGAACGATTTGACCTTCGATTGTTCTTCTATGCATGCATAAAAATGCGGTATCCGTCTGCTAAAATGTCTATCAGTTTCTTTCCGTGAGCACTAAGCATGACACTCGCTACAGCGGGTTGCTTCTCGGAAGGTTAGGTGTTCTGTAAGAAGAATGACTTTATACAAATTGATATTTTTCTTCGACGGTTTGACTCTGCACTTTATAGTATATACTGTGAATTAAGCTGTCTATTACAAAAAATCTTCAGCGGAGTACACTCCAAATAGCTGGTTTGCATCTCGGAATCACGGGATAGGATACGCTTTTGTCATAGCCGTTCGGCTCTCAGAGATGCGGTAACGTTCTCAAACTGTTTGACACTGGATTTGGCTATTCATACATGAAAATTACATGCCCGCCAGCTAAAGTGTGGACTACTGTGATTCCGCGAACATTCAGCACGGAAGTCGTTAAAGAGGGATAGGTGTCGAACGGTATGCTTTCGGCACAGGGAATGACATTATACGAATTGGTAATGATCTCCGTCGGCTTGACTCTCTACTTTAATGCTCATACAATGAATTATGGGGCATGTTGAAAATCTCTTCAGCGGCTTTACTCCCGGAATACCTTGTTTGACTCTCGGCCTCGCAGGATGGATGCAGCTTCTTTCTTAGCTCTGTGCGACTCTCACAGAAGTTGGCAACGATCACGACCGGTTGGAACCTCGACCTTCTAATCCATACATGAAGTTAAGGTGCCCGTGTCAGAAATCGAGACTAATTCCTTTCTCTGAACACGAAGCTATACTCTCGATGAAGCCGCTGATACTCGCGGATGAAAACGCCTTCGGTAAATGTTTGACTTGATACCAATTGGCAACGCACTCAAGCGGTCTGACGCTAGACTTTTATATTCAAACCGTGAATTAAGGTGTCTATTGCCAATTCCGCTCAGCGAATTTTCTCCCGGCATACTTGGTTTGACTGTCGGTATCGCAGGATTGGTGAAGCTATATACTTAGCAGATCGTCTCACACAGACGGTGCAGTGTTCTCGAGGGGAATGACCCTCCAGTTTCTAATACATACATGAAGTTAAGGTGCCCGTCTCCGAAATGGAGACTAATTTCTTTCCAAGTACACGAAGTTATAGTCTCAGTACAGCCGGTTAGCTTTTCGGAGGGTAAGGTCATTGTTAAGATGTTTGATTTTATGCCAATTGTCAGTGCCCTCAAACGCTTTTGACGCTGTACATAAATACTCAAACCGTGAACTAAGGTGTCTGTTGCAAACAATTATCAGCGAATTTACTGTAGGAATTCGTGGTTTAACTCTAGCAATCACAGGATGGGTGAAGCTATTGCCGTAGCAGTTCCACTCTCGAGGAAGGTGGGATCGTTCTCGAACGGTTTGACTGTCGCTTATTCCGTCCATACACGAAAATAAGGTGTCCGTCTTCTAAAATGACTACTCATTTGATTCCGTGAAAATTAAGATTGGCACACGCTGCAGCAGGATAGATTCGCGGAAGGTAACGTATTGGTTAAAAAGAATTACTTTCCTTTAACAGATAATGTTATCCGGCGGTTTGACTCCATGTACGAATTACACGATCGAGTGCCAAAGCTTTCGAAAACATTACTACATTCCTTAAAGTCGAACGCCTAAGGCAGTAGCTTCACCTATCGTATGATTCTGCGAGTCATGCCAGGTACTCCGGGAGTAAATACGCTGAACAGTATTGGCAATAGGTACCTTAACTCAGGGTTTGAATATTAAAGCGGACCGTCAAACCGTTATTGAACGTTACCCGTTGGTATAGAGTAAAACACTTCACAGGTAGCCATACCTTCGGAGATGCTAACTCGCTGTTTCGAGAGTATTACTTCGTATTCAGGGATACAAATTACTATACACTGCAGGGAAGGACACTTTAATTTCATGTAGGAATGAGAAGACCGAGTGTGAAACCGCTGGAGAACGTTACCATCTACCATGGGAATCGCACATGTATTACAATGGCTTCACCAGTCCTGCGATTCCGAGAGCAATACGTGGTATCTCAGCAGCACATACGCTCAACAGTATTGGCAATGGATACCTTAGTTCACAGTTTGTATATCAAAGTATAGCGTCAAGCGGTAGCGAACCTAACAAATTGGTAGATCGGTGATACTCCTTACCGGAAAATTTATCTTCCGGGAACATAACCCGCTGAATCGAGGGTTTAACTTCGTGTCCATAGAAACAAATTACAGTTTATTCTAGTGATGGGCACCTTCATTTCTTGCATGAATAAGTAGACATAGTGTCAAACCATTCGAGAACGTTATCACCTTCTTTGAAGGTCGCACAACTATGTCAAAAGCTGCAGCTATCCTCTGATTCCGAGAGCCAAACCAGGTATTCCAGGAGTTAAATCGCAGAACAGTATTAGCAATAAACATCGCATGTCACTCTATGAATATTAATGTATAGAATCCAACCGCTGGAGAAAGTAACATGTTTATATAACGTCATAATCCTCAGCTGATACCTTACTTTCCGAGAACATAACGCACTGTATCGTGAGTATAACTTCGGTAGCAGCGGAACAAATTGGTGGACGTTTTAGCAGGCGGAAATGTTAACCCCATATATGAATTAGAAAATCGAGCATCAAACTGCTCGAGATCGATACCACCTTCTTTGGGAATCGAACAGCTGAGTCAATAGCTACACCTCTCCTGTGATATCGAGGGTCAAGGCACGTACTCCAGGATTAAATCATCTGATCAGCGTTGGCAATAAATGTGCTTAATCAAACGGTATCAATATTAATGTAGACAGTCAAACCGTCGATGAGCATTTCCAATTTGTATAGGATCAAACTTCTTATGGAAGGCCTTACTGTCCGAGAACCAGACCTGCTGTATCGAGAGTCATACTTCGTGTTTCGAGAAGCAAATTAGTTTTCATTTTAGTGACAGGCAACATAATTTCATGCATGAATAAGAAGAGCGATTGTCAAACCGTGCGAGAATGACACCAACATATTTGAGTGTCGAACAGATGAATCAAAAGCATCACATATCCTGCTATTCCGATAGGCAAGCCAGGTATACACGGAGTCAATCTGCAGTTCAGTATAGGTAATTGACACCTTACCTCGCGGTTTGAATATCAGTATAGAGCGTGAAACCGTTTGCGAACGTTACAACATGCTATAAAGGTAAACGTGTTACCGAAGGCCTTACCCTCCGAGTACCTAATCCGCGGTAAAGAGAGTATTACTTCGTAACCAGAGATACAAGTTAGTATGCATTTTTGAAACGGGCACCCTAATTTCACGCATGGGTTAGAAGATCGAGAGTCAAATCCTTTGCGAACATTATCCACTTGTCTGAGGATCGAACGGCAGAGTCAATAGCTTCACATATTTTCTGATTCCGAGAGTCACGCGACGTATTCCAGTAGTAAATCGGCTGTAGAATATTGGCAATAGAGACCCAGTTCCAGGGTATAAAGATTAAGCTAGAGAGAGAAGCCGTTGTACAACATTTTGCATTTGTACAGTGACAATCTTTTTGCCTAAGACCTTACCCTTCGAAAAACTAACCCGTTGGATCGAGAGTATAACATCGTGTTCTAAGAACACCATTAGTATTCTTTTCAGTGTCGGTCACCGCAACTTCGTGTATGAATTAGAATTTCGATGGTCAAACCATTCGAGAACGTTACCATCTATTTTGAGAATCGCATGGCCAAGGCCATAGCTTCACCGAACCTGATATTCCGATAGACAAACCTGGTATTCCCTCAGTAAATGCGCCATTCAGTATTGGCAATAGTCACCTTAATTCACTGTTTTAATATTAATGTTGGGCGACCACCCGTTTGATAAAGCTGGCAAATGGTATAAAGTAAAACGTTTTACTGAAGTCCTTACCCTCCGAAAGCATAACCCGCTATATCCGATATACAACGACGTGCTCAAAGACGCAAATTTGTATTCAATTCAGGAACTGGCACTTTAATGTCATGTATGATTTCGAAAATCGAGGGTCAAACGGTTCGAGAAAGTTACTACCATCTTCTAAGTCGAACAGCTAAGTCAATAGCTTCACCTATACTGTTACTCCGATAGTCGAACCAGGTATTCCAGGAATCAATTCGCTGTATACTATTGGCAATGGACACATTAATTCACGGTTGGAATACAAAAGTGAAGAGCCTAACCCTTGTCCAACGTTACCGATTGGTATTATGTCAAACATTCTATCGAAGACCTTACCATCCGAGAACCTAACTCGCTGTATCGAGAATATAGCTTCGTGTTCAGAGGATCATATTAGTAAACATTTTAGTCACTGTGATCGAAACACCATGTATAAATTAGAGAATCGATGGTCAAACTTGTAGAGAGCGATACCACCTTCTTTGAGCTTCGAACGGCTAGGTCAATAGCTTCACCTGTCCAGTGATTCGCAGTGCCAAACCAGATATCCCGGGAGTAAATCAGCTGAAGATTATTGGCATTAGACACCTTAATTCTCGGTTTGATTATTATATTAGGGCGTAAACTCGTTTGAGAGCGTTACCACTGGTATGCAGTCAAACGTTTTACTGGCGACGTCACACTCCGAAAGCCTAATCCACAATAGCGAGGGTATGACACCGTGTTCAGCGGCACGAACTAGTATACATTTTAGTGACGGGCACAATAACGCATGTATGAATTGGAAGGTCGAGGCTCAAAACTCTCGAGATTTATAGCACATTCTTCGAGAGGCGGATGGCTTAGTTATTAGATTCACCTGCCCTGTGAATCCGAAAGACAAACCAGACAATCCGAGAATCCATAAAATGTGCACTATTGGCAATTGACACCTTAATTCACGGCTTGAATATAAATGCACAGGGTCTAACCTTCGTAGATCGTTATCAATTTATATAATGACGAAATTATACAATACGAATTCCTACACGAAGTTAACGTGCACGTCACTGAAGAGTGTACTGATTTGTATCTCTGATCACGAAGTTATACTCACGATACAGCGGGTTAAGTGCTAGGAGGGTAAGGTCTTAGGTGAAACTTTTGACATTATACCAATAGGTATCGTTCTACATCGGTTTGGCAGTCTGCTTTTATATTTAATCCGTGCATTATTGTGTTTATTGTCAATACTGTTCAGCGGATTTACTCTATAATTACGTGGTTTGACGCTCGGAACCACAGGGTGTGTGGAGCCATGGACGTATCCGTTCGACTCTCAAGGAAGGTGGTAACGTTCTCGAAATGTTAGACGCTCGACCTTCTAATTCATTGAAATTGAATGAAAGTAAGGTGATGTCTATAAATTGTATACTAATGTGATTCCCTAAACACGTAGCAATACTCTCGACCCGGCGGGTTAGCTTCCCGGGATTCCTCTGATGCCGAAATACAAACCCGGTGTTCCGGGAGTAAATGAACTGAAATGTATTGTCAAAAGACTCCTTAATTCACTGTATGTATTTTAAAGTAGGTGTCAAATCGTTTTAGAACGATACATATTGGTATGATGACACCCTCTTGACCGAAGGCCTCACCCATCCCAGAAGTTAACCCTCTGTTTCAAGAGTATGACATCGGGGTCAGAGAAAGAAATTAGTATTCATTTTAGCGAGGGGCACCATATTTTCATGTGCAAATAAGAAGATCCAGAGTCAAACCGTTCGACAATGTAGTTACCTTTTTTGGGAGACGACCGTCTAAGTGAAGAGCAGCGCCTATCCTATGATTCCGAGGGCCAAAGCAATTATTCCGGGAGTACATCCGCTTAACAGTATTGGCAATAGAATCCTTAATTCACGGTTTGAATATTAAAATAGAGCGACAAATCGCCGGAGGCTTAACCAATTCGTATGAAGTCATTCTTTTTACCAAATACCTCACCTGCTCAGAATATTAACCCGCTGTATAGAGTGTCTTAGTCGTTGCTGACGGAAACAAATTAGTGGACGTTTTAGCAGACGGAAATCGTATTTTCATGCACGAATAACAAAACCGAATGTCAAACCGTTGGAGATCGTTACCACCATCTTTGAGAATCGAACGGCTAAGTCGATAGCTACACCTGCTCTGAGATTCCGAAACTCAAACAAGGTATTCCGAGAGTATATCCGCCGGTCAGTATTGGCAATGGACACCCCATTTCTCGGTATGGTTATTAAAGTTGTGATTCAAGCCGATGTATAACGTTACAACTTGCAATGGAGTCAAACTTTTTGCCGAAGGCGTTACAGTCCGAGAACCCATCCTGCTGTAGCGATTGCCTGTCTTAGTGTTAACCGGAACAAATTAGTAGACATTTTAGAAGACGAAAACCTTATTTTTAGTTATGAATAGAATAATCTGGAGCCTAATCGTTCGAGAACGATTCCACCAACTTCATTGCGAATGGAACGGCGAAGTCAACAGCGACACCCGTGCTATGATTCCTAGTGCTAAGCCAGGTATTCGTGGAGTGAATCCGCTGAACGGTTTTTGCAATGGACACACTAAATCCCGATATGAACATTAGAGTACAGACTCGACACGTTGTAGAACGTTCCCTATTGTGATCCTGGTTTTACTCTCCAAATCACTAGGTAGGTGAAGCTTTTGACTCCGCATTTCTAGTCGCAAAGTGGCTGGTTACGTTCTCGAATGGGTTGTCCCTCAATATTTTGACTCATATATGACGTTAAGGTGCCCGTAACAATAATGTGTACTAATTTGCTTCTCTGAATATGAAGTTACACTCGATACAGTAGGATATTTTCACAGACGGTATGGCATTCAGTAAAAAGATTGCCTTTATACCAATTTCTAACGTTCTCAACCGGTCTTACGTTCTCAGCTAATATTCAAACCGTGAATTAAGGTGACGATCACCAACACTGTACTGCGCATAGACTCTCGGAACATCTGGATTCACTGTCGGCATCGCAGAATAGGTGAAGCCATTAACTGAACTTCTCGAATATCATAGAAGGCGGAAACGGTCTTGAACGGTTTGACCTTCCTTCTTCTAATTCAAGCACAAAATCAGTGTGATAGTCTCTAAAATGTATACTAATGTGTTTCTCTAGACACGAAGGTATACTCTCGATACGACGGATCAGCTCCTCGCACGGTAAGCCGTTCTGTAAATCGTATGTCTGTATAGCAATTGGTTCCGATCTACATCGGTTTGACGGTTTGCTTCAATATTCAATCTTTGAATTAATATTTATAGTGCCAAAGCGGTTCAGCGCAATTACTCCCGGAGTACCTGATTTGAATTTCCGAATCACAGGATAGTTAACGCTATTGACTTGGACGTTCGATCCCAAAGGAATGGGCTCTCGATTCAGCGGGCTCGTTTCCCGGAAGGAACGGCCTTCGGTGAAAAGTTCGACATTACGTCACATGGTACCGTTGTATAACGGTTTGACTTCGTACTTTAATATCTACAACGTGAAACAGGGTGTCCAATGCTATTCTGTATCGCGGATTTACTGCCGGAATAACTGGATTGACTCCCGGAATCGCAGGATAGGTGGATCTACCGACTTAGACGTACGGTTCTCGAGGAAGGTGACATCATTCTCGAACGGCTTGACACTCTATCTTCTAATTCGAAAATTAAATTAAGGTGCCCCTCTCTATAAAGTATACTAGCCTGTTCCTCGGAACACGATGATATACTCTCTATACAGTGGATTAGACGTTCGGGAGTTAAGGACTTAAGTATAACGTTTGACTGCATACCCATTGGTAACGTTTTCAAATGGAGAGATACTCTACTTTAACATTAAAACCATGAATTACGGTGTCTAATGCCAAAACTGTTCTGCGGACTTAGGCTTGGACTACCTAGTATCACTGCCGGAGTCATAGGATAAGTGCGTCTATTAACTATGGCGATCGATCCTCAACTATGGTGGTAACGCTCCCGAACTCTTTTACCCTCCACTTTTCTACCCATACATATAACTATGGTGTCCATCTGCTAAAAGGTTTACTAATTTGTATGCGTGACCACTAAGCGAGACACTTCCTGCAGCGGGTTATGTCCTCTGTAGGCAAGGTATTCGGTGAAAGGAATGACTTTGTATCAATTAGTAATGTTCTCCGACGGTTTGTCTCTCAACCATTATAATCATGCCGTCGATTAAGGTGTCTATTGCCAATAGTATTCAAGGGATATAATATCGGAATACCTGGTATGACTCTCGGTATCGCAGGATAGGTGAAGCTATTGACATAGTTGTGCGATTCTTAAGAAAGATGGCAACATTCTCCAACGGACCCTCGACCTTCTTTTTCAATCCTGAAATTAAGGTGCCTGTCACAGAATGGAATACTAGCTTGTTTCCCTGAACGCGAATTTATCATCCTGACACAGCGTGTTAGGTTCTCATACGGTAAGACTTTCGGTAAAATGTTCGACACAATGCCAATAAGTAACGTTCTACGACGGATTGACTGTGTATGTTA
>NW_027471303.1:0-12500 GCF_051020765.1 Lasioglossum baleicum
AGATTAATACTGCGGTAATATTGTGTAAAGGTACACATGTTTGCAGATCAGCAACTCTGTCTGGTAGACCGGAAATTTATGGTAGATATGGGCTAGATTAGTTTCTACTCAACAATAAGCAGATGAAGCTCAGGGGAATGATTCTACACTTAGTGATTGGCAATTATCTGATAAAGTCACACATCAAGATATCAAGCTTTAGAAAACTCTTAATGTAGGAACCATTATTGACTTTATGGTTGAGAAGAAAAAGGTCAAATTTGGAATGTAGTAAGTAAATCGATTTTGATGCATGTATTAATTGAGAAAATAATACTGCCTTTCATATATGTCCTTTTCCATTCTTTTTTTTTACATTATTTACAATATCAGTGGAACTGTAATTAGTATTAATTATTTGAAATATTTTTAAATCAATTTTAAACTAATGTATCATTGTAAATCATTTTTTGTATATTATACATTCTTAAATATCATTAAAATATGACACTGTTTCTATAGTCCTCCTGTGATAAAAAAAAATTGCTTAGACACAAAAAAATTAAAGAAAACAAAAAAATAGCAAAAGAAAAAGCAAGGAGAGCTAGGAAAGCAGTCCTTCAGTTCTTCACAGAGTCAGTGAAGTTTCATAACAGTTAATAGCATGATCAGTATTTTTTTATTCTATGAATCCACTTAGAGAGGACCTCAAACAGAGCACTTTTGTTCGGTACTCAGCGTGACATCCTCGGAGAAAGTAGACACAGAGAAGAGGTATTCCGACTTCACCCTAATTTCACTGCCATACCCTGGATGTGAATTCTTTAGGGAGTTTAGAGAAAATGACTACTTGGCTAAAGGTTTGGTATTTGATTGGTCTCAGACTCATGTAAATGCGTAAATCGGCGTGCCAGAAGATTCAATTTCTACTCAGTTACGAATTAATTGGGATCAATATCAAGTCTGAGATTTAGTTGAATTAACTCAAAATTATTTGAAACTCGTATTAAGATATTTGAGCGATAGTAGCAGCGGGATTCATTGTATCTCAGGTATACTTTTCTTTCCATATAATATTTTCTTTCTCTATAATTTCTCAATTGGATAAGTACTTAATAAACCTGTTTATGGGATGAAATCGCACACCTTTATTTATTTCGTTATTGAGGATCAGTTTGTGGGCTGACGGTGCAATTCGTACGTAGCTAAACGCGTATCAAATTCTTTATTATACTATAGCGTACGACTGGATGCTGTTTGGCAATGATTTAGAGGATCGATTGAGCAAAGGAGAGGGAGATATTTTTCTTTTGCTTCTATTTTTTAAAGCACATTCATGACGAAGAGTTTAGTATTCACCCGCGTCATCGCAGACCAAGGCACACGGTTCTACGCAACGACAGTGACTCGCAGTTAGATAACGTTATGTTCGATAGCGAATCGGTAGTGACATTGAGATCGGTTAGTTCCAACTTAAGTCTGAGCAGTTGGTGTAGTTCTGTTAGTCAGAATAGCAGAGATAGTCAAGATAACAATCCACCAGCAGTGTTTCACAGTGCTTCCACAGAAACTCAAGATGACTCACAGTAACGGGTACGTATATTTATTTTCTATTTATTTTATCTTCTTGCGCCACGTTATAACGTATCCTTTCTTAATCGTTTATTTTGTAGGAACGTTGTACCATGGTCATTCTATTCTTCTCCGAACAAAGAGGGAATTGCACATGGGTCTTGATCAACTTTACCACCTAATTAAACTTCGCCGGTCGCTGTTCCTTTACCTGGACGTCTTCGACAACGAAACGAATCCTCCTCGTCTGGCGGATCTTGGTAGATGATATCGGGAACCGGTAGTTTGCGTGGGTCCGCCACTCCAATGCTCCGCTCACAGACGGACTGACATCTAGTTTAGTTTCCAAGCCCCTTTGTGAAACTTGTGCGGGACACGCGACTCGAGCACTACGATCATCGAGGACGAAGTTTGTGCGTCTTTGGCACAGTAAGTACCATTCTTATTACCATATTTTGTAATCGATGGAAAAAGAATTATAAATTCTGGTACACGTCTACCTTTTGTTTTAGATCCCGGAGAGAAAAGTCACAGTGTTTAAGAAGAATATTTTATAACGCCTATAGCCATACAGTTGGATTTCGAATGAAAAATAATTCTGAATCGAGCTAGTCTGTAACTGCCGAGAAAGTAGGAATTCTTTCCGTTCAACGCACATCCCAGTAACTATAGCGTCATTAACTCCCCACCCCCCCCAATCCCCATAATTATGAGTTTATTGTTATTGATTCTCTGATTCAATTTAGAATTTCATAAAAAAGCTATACAATGAAAATAAAACAAATGTACATTATCGTTTATGTGAATAATGCATTGTTATACAAAAAATGGCGTGTATACACGTGACATAAATAAAAACTTGCTATTTTTGTATATATATATATATATTCTATATTCACTATATTATATATTCTAAGTATTTTAAGGTAATTACAAATTCATTATATACACAATTCTAGAAGGTACAACATGTTCTCTATATACTGGATATTGTGGTTTAGTAATCAACCAATCAGTAAGGCAAAACCAACAAAAGAAATAACCACAGTGTGTGGTAGTTGTTGGCACTTTTACAAGGCACAACTGGCACATCAGCTTATTATGTTTCTCGTTAACTGTTAAGTATTTCTCAAAACGACTTTTATTGTTACTGCTTTGCCAGAATTTTATCAAACATTGCGCAAATGCAGCAACTCCCAATATCCTTAAACCACAACTAATAGCATCAGTAGGCCGATGACCATACACCTTCAAATTTGAAAAATGTAAGAGTAATGGAAAATATATCGATTAATATTGTTGCAGGATCTTGGAAAATTTACATTTGCATAGTCTATTCCTGATATTCTTTTACCCAAACTGTAATATTCACCAAACATATAAAGTAGTCCTTTATGTACTAATATAAAAATAGGTATCGTGGTATACGTTCTTTGTATAAATGAATTTAAAAATGTTACAGCTGTGGGAGTTAATTTACTGTGAGGATGATTAATCGATAATTCTAATCTTTTCAGTAATCTAATCAACGCTTTTTCCCTGAGACATTTTAAAATTACTGCCAACACCCTTGCCTGAATAATAAATAATATTGGACGTTAATTAAGTATAGTTTTCGGTAGCTACACCAATTACATACATATACACGTGGAACTTTCTGAGCTGCTAAATTGGCTGGCACTATCCCGGTGTATTCTTCCCCTAATGTTCGATTTCCCATTCCTGTCGTGAAGAAATAATAAATTAATTTAAATGGAATGTCAGATAAGGATAAGGGGTAGCAAACCCACCCGTTTTTCAATAATTCGTAGAACATCGATAATCTTTTCTCGCAAATGTTTGACGAAATCATCGTCTCTCTGATGTGATCGTAGAATTTCAGCTTGACTTGCAGTTTTTAATTTTCGATACTTTTTTTTTACTTCCATCTCTGATAAATAAGCTTTTTAAACTAGTTTGCGAAAGATTAGAAAATAGTACTGGCTTGGTAAACTAAGTACAAAGACTCTGACCATCGATATTAAAAATAACACAGAATTAATAAATATAATTAAGACAAATTATTCTTCGAAACATCACGAAACATAACCTCAAATATTTCAAACAATCCCAGCACCTGTTTTACGGAATTTAACGTTACGGTTATAATAGAAATACGTATGCGTTTTCTGTTGAATATGAAAAAAGTAATTAAATTCTATATACATGTTTCCTAAAGATTAAAGTACATCGTGGAAATTACATCACGCGGTACCGTGAAGAATGTCATTTATAACGTGCACAATCATGGTGAAACAACTTTTTTAGTAAGTTAAAAGTATTAGATAATATTCTCAATTTTTAATATCATTTATTTTAAATTTTTAAGCGGGCAATTTATTTAAAAATTTTAGTTTGAAACAGAAAATACACGTACATGTACACAATTCAAATATAAGCGAGTTTGTTGTATTAACATATAATAATGATATTAAAAGACGAAATATTTAATCCGCGTAAAATAAACGCATAATACGAGTAAATTTTATTTTAATTCGTAAGCAACAAGAGAGTGAATTTTTGAAAAGCTTTATGCGAAATATAACGTCGATGAAATTTTAAATGAGCGAATGACTTACCAACGTTACAATGTCCCGTTGTTTTTCGCTGGTGGAACAATTAAACTGAAACGCACTGCTGTTGAAATTATTTAATTACCAAGAATCGCTTCATGCGATGTGAGAAAATGAAGAATGCCATAGAAAACGAAAGACAAACGGATAGAAAAGAAAAGAAAGGGAAAGAGGTCTGTTACCAGGAATTTGAATACGATCGCGGGTATTTTCTTAGGCGAGGAACGGAACTAGCAGCTGGTCAGAAAGCCTGAAAAACCGCTACGATTTTTTTAATACGGAATTCATATTTCGTATCGTTACCGATAAATGGCGGCCGTTGGTTCGTGGATAAGGCAGACGCGTGTCGCGTTTCTGGCATCGAGCATGCCATCTGTGCAGTCCGTGGTTACATAGTCACGGGCAGAAGGCAAAGCGACGAGCAGCAAAGAGGCATCGCCCTAGATAACGGTAGAATTGTCGGCTAGTGTCGTGCTGGTTTTCGGGAAAGTGCTTGAAAACCGAGAGGAAGGTGTCGAGATCGTTGGCGAGGAGTAAAACCGTGGGCGAAATAGAGGTTGTTTCCCGGTGGTGTGCGAACAGCCGCCACGAGCCAGTGAGTATCGGCTCTTCGAGGCAAGCGAACGAGAGGACCGTGCCGCGCGAAACCTTGGAACAGTGCAGAATTTCTCAGCCAGTGACACGTTCGTTTCGTTTTTAACTTTCGTTCTTGGTCCCGCATATACCTGGCACCAGTCCAGGGATTCTCCCCGGTGGCTTTTGATGTGTTTGCTACGCCGACGGGACGACGAACCGAGCAGCACAGGAGTAGGAAGTGAGTAACCGCAGGAGAATCTCTGCAGATTGGGAAATAGTGGGTCGTGAACAAGGTCGGAGAACAGACGAGAGAAGGAAACGGAGACAGTGTACGAAGGAGTGCACGAGGAAGGAAGACAGGGACTAATAGAGTGCGACAGAGGGCAATTAGTTTCGAGGGGTATCGGGTGTACATACGTCCAGTACGCCGAGCGGATTTAACGAATATTTTGAAGGCGCAAGGTAAGGGGAAAACCAATGTCGTTATAGGGATATATAGTCTAGAGGAGCGTCCAACCCCCCCCCCCCCCCGTGAGGTCGTCGTGGCGTGGCACGCCAGGCAAATGCCGCCAGAAATTATGTACGGTGGTCGCCCGCGCGTTTTCTCAGGCAGTGCCCGATTCTCCGTAGATTCTCGAGATTACAACCATCTGTCTATCTCTTTCAGCCATTTTCTCCTTCCTCGTTTTCGTCTCGACGGATTATTACGTGTCCGGTTCGCGCGGTCGTCGTGTTCCCGTGCACGCCGGTTTCTCGTGTCAAATGGTGTCGTCCCGGTGGCTGGAAAGAATCCAGGTTTTCTTGCAGGTTAGGTTCGCCTATCTGTCATATCGGCTGGTAACGTTTCAACTTATCGAATCCGCGACATACGCGGTCGTTCGGATTCACGCGTAAAGCAGAAGCTTCGAACGTATACCGGCAAGGACAAATGACGCAGAGAAGACTCTCTCTCGAATACTTTCGTCTGTTCGTCTTGAGTGTTCGGTGTTTCACGTGAGTCCCTGACAGCGCAGGAAGTTACTCGAGAAGAAAGGAACTCGGCAACGATGCTGCTGCTTTGTGCCAGGAATATTTCTTTCCTCGAGTTTACAAGTCGCCGTCTCGCTTCTTATCCACGTTTCCGATTCCTCCGATCGAGTTTATCGACTCTGACAACACGCCGGCTATCTTCGTGTCGATATTAATGAATTTTCATCGCGTGAAAGCAACGTGTTGCGTGTGCCGCGATAGAATTATGGAAGTTTGCGGCTATGTTTGGTCACAACGCTCTTTGTCCGACGTTGCTTTTCGAATCCAACGAGTATAAGCTGCCTTTTGGATTTATTGTTGACACAGATCGACGACAGGTCTGAACGTATGACTAATTATCGGTGTTGTTGAATCGGTGCGACGAAAAATGCAGCGCGCTGTCATGTGACCCGTAAATTCTGCTTCTATGGTAGTGGCCAGCGATCCTTTTCGTGGAAGCTGATTATACTAGCGTTTTATGGTGCGATTGGAATTATTTTAAAAACCGAACTCGCCGCTAGTTGCGCGTGCATAACGCATGATTATTAAGCGTTAGTTTCTTCGTTAACAATATTTTCCACGCCAAAAATTCGCGATTTAATATCTGTCCGGCGAATTAATAGAGCATCGTGGAGAAATAATACTCGCAGAAAGTAGCGCTGGAAACGAGAATGGCGAAGGTGGCAAGTTATCAGAAACGAAGCAGATAACGAGTTTGAATGCCGCTGCGTGGCTAATTTAACGCGAGTTATTTTTACTCGTCTTTTTGAAATTCGATACGTCAGTTCATTTATCCGCCAGATTGCGTGTTTACCAACGGGCGAAAGAAAAAAACGAGTCTCGGAAATTACAAGCGTCTATTCTTAAATAACGCGATCCTAACCCTATTTAATCGTTCAATCTTCCGCTATGTTAGATATATAAAAATTCAAAGATGGAACGCGTTCTTCAATTTTTTTTTTTTCAACCTCCCACGAAGTGTCGTATAAGTTTTTGCACTTTGGGAATAGGAACCGACGTTTAATACTTTTTTTTATCGGTGTGTAACAGGCGGTGTGGGTTATTTAATTTCACAGGGCCATTTTTAACGTTGTTTGCGGCAGAAAATGTAAGAAGCAAACCCTGGAAACGCTATTAAACAGGGGATCGAATATTTTCGTGGCAGATTTTTATTTGCGATATAAAAAATGGCACGGTCAGTGTACTGAAAGGAGGGAATTTTTGTCAACTTTTTTAATGCCATAAAGCAATCGCATGTTGAAAATTGTATATACAGATTCAGCGATATTTTCTTTCTCTTTTTTTTTATTATCTCTCGCCAATAAAAAGCAAATTCCAATCGGCCAGCGAACTAACTTACAGTCCTGGAAATTTCGCGCATATTTTCAGGCGTGACGCAATAACTGAGATACGAGATAACGAGAAGGAACCGGATACTTTTCCACATTTCATCGCGTCACTGTCGCGCTCGCGCCGATTCCATCTACTCCTGCTCTACAATCTATCCTACTACAACCCGTCTTTCATTCTTTCATTCTTTCCACACGAGCCATCCAAGTCGAAGAATTTCCATCGCCGATCGAATTAATCTCCTTACTCCGAGCTATTAACCACACGTGACCGAAAAGGAAAGATTGCACATCCACATTTCGTTGTTTTATACAGAATCGTGTATTACGAAATCTTTTGAACATTTTTTACCATTTTACCATTGTTACTATTTTTGCCGTTTTACTATTTTTACCATTTTCGCCGTTCTTGCCACCTTCACCATTTTTGTCATTCTTGCCACTTATATCATTTTACTATTTTTACCATTTTCGTCATTATTTTTTATATTATTATTATTATTATTATTATGTATTATCTTTTATTTACATTGGATTAATATCCAAGGTTTTATAATATTACCTCGAGAGCAGAGCCGAATTTCCGCGAATAGCAAAACGCGGAGTTGTTACACGGGAATAGTTGTTAACGAATGCACAACTGTCTCTGCGATCTTAACACCGTGGAGTATCGTTATCAGAGAAACGTAGGTATTATTAATTGCCAGCCATTTGTTCTATCAAGCGCTCGTGTCATGCAAGGTACTTGAAACAAAAAGGCTGCGAGATAGAATCTCCGGCAAAGTAGAATGCCTTCGACCAACGGTGTAAATAATCGAGCAGAAAGTTCCGCTCAGTTATTACTTAGACCTTTGATTTTGCTGCATGCAATGCTGTTTCGGAATGAGCGTGTTGCCGTTGATTGAACAGCACTGTTTCCAACGTATTCACGGAGCAAACATTTCGTGTGAAGACACTCCTGGATTCCATATTGTACTTTTCAAAATAAACGGTGAATTATAATTATTAATAAATTTCGAAATCGTGATACACATTTTCGAGATATTTAAAAATATACAAGTCTCGGTAAATACTTTTTGCATGCGAATAAAAATATAAAATAGAATAATTGGAAATTTACCGTAAGGGTAAACCAGGATACGATATCGGGTATCGTCAGGATAGATGGGATACGAATTTAGCAAAAATATATTGGACTAGTCAAATATTTAATACAACAACTGCCCGCGTTATTAAGCAATTTGGCGTTGAAATGTAAAACTGAGATATTAGAGTACATAATCATAAGGATACCGAAGTACAGAGCCATTCGATATCTGGCAGTGCCGATACTGAGACTTATAGGTGGTTTCCCAGCATACAGAGCTGTTAAAATATTAAAACGCACACGACCACCTATCTGACTATCGACACGCCGAACACGAATCATCAAACACCTGTGAAAGTCAGGTTATGACATCGATCCAGAACTCTCGTCACACGAAATGTTCGAAACTCGCGATCAGACATTGCCTGTACTCGTCAACGGTATCATCAATGGCGTTGATTCTCGATTAAACGATGTATCCATTAATGACATTCGTAGTGCGTAGAACGCTGAAGAACGGCCTCTCGGACTGACTGACTGTGGTAAAACTCGAACCATGTAGCTCGTCCACGAGAAAAGAGGAAAGGATAACAAGGATGATCATCATCGGATCTTCGATCGGACGTTGATAATACGGCCAGGACAATGCGATTTTCGCGGGGAAGAAGCAAACCCTCCTAAAGGGAAATCGCGAACATACACCAAGGTTATGCGTTAAAACAATTATATATACATATATATTTCGATCGAACTTCCTGCATGCTGGCTGGAAGATATCGCTTTTATCAAATTCGCCGTCGAAGACGAAACTCGAGGCCTTCCGTTCTATTTTTCGACCTTATCGCGAGCTCTGTCATTCGAGCTTTTCTCGCAGGAAACAGGATACCGTTGCGTAAAATTTATTTACCTAAATCGTTGAACTTATACACGACTCGAGTTGCATTTCGAGTATTTCACCCTATACGAAAGTACGATCCAAGTACCATCTCTTCTTATGGCTAATCAAATCTACCATAGATAACCAGGTGCCAAGCATTCTACTTTTTGAGAGAAAAGAAATTAGACTTGATACAAATAGTATACCTCTTAATTACTAGATTCGCGAATGACCCACGATAGACTTGGAGTATTTGGTCCTATTCGAAAATACGCTAGTATCTTGCCTTTCTATGGGGCTAGTTTTAACGTCAAGTCTACCACGAGTGGAAGAATGACCGATTTAACGATTGGCGCTCTGTGACTTAGTTTATCTCGAGAGAAATGAAATGGGTACAATTACGTAGATATTACTTAGTAATATCGTATAACGTAGACATAGTTACCTACATATATGTAGGATTTTGCTGCTGTACGAGCCTAATCTTTAGATAGGAATGTTAAATGGACAACGGAAACAAAGTCTATTTTAATAAGTAATAGCGGTTTAGCCTATAATAGGTAATCGTTCCGTAACAACTGACACTCACAGCCGAATACTCGCACATTGAGTCTTGAACACTGATAACTCTCAAATGACACTCGAACTCTGACCCACTCGTATCCTATCGCCTTTATTTAAACCTTGCACATCGTCTCCTTTCATACTTATGCTCTCTTCTTGAATCACACTCTGTCACGTATTCTAAACGTTTTATCGCCTTTCTCGATTCTTGCTTCTTCGATTATTCTTTTCTCGAGTATCCTAAGCATCTGGCACTATCACAGATATACTCGTTCATCCGATCTTCTTGCATACGTTCTTTACGCTATTTATTTTCTTGGGACTTTTAGTTTGTAAATTCGCATGCAGAGCGTTTCTAATGAAAAGTTGGAAAACAGGAGTCCAAGCTATGGTAGATTTAGCGATAACTGATAACCAGTAATACGTACCTAAACATAGTGTATACAGATGATATCCATCAAAGGTGTGTAAAATTCTATATATTCTCGATACGGGTCTTCCGACCAATTAGATACCTCTCAACTGAAACTGTCAATTCGAGAATTCCATCCCACGAAATCATGGAACGACGATAATAAACGACCATAGCGATATCCCCTTTAAGCCCAAAATTTAGGGTCATCTCGAGAGCGAATAATCGAATTCACCATACCTCGTTTCGCCTCTTCTCGAGGATGCGAGTATTTCATCCACAACTCTCGTGGAACCTCCGCAGGGATACTTTTTACCAATCTGTACGCAAGCGAAACTTGCGTGATACGAAGTTGTAATCTTTTGATGGTCGACAAGGAACTCTCTATGACTCAATCGTATCGACCCCGTATAAACTGAGACTAACCTAAAAATAGAGTAGCATCTCCCTTTCGTGATACGAAAATTTATACCGTCGATGAACCCTCGATAAATGACGTGAAACTCCAAGCAGAGAGTTCGACCTTCCTTGGTCTCTGATCGAACCGATTGATGCGATATGATTCCCTTTACGGAATAGCCACCCTGGCCTAGACCGAACTCGACTCTCACACAGCCGAAACCTGGCTGTGCGAGGACGCGTATCGAAATTGTAGAAATGTTTTATGCATTCGTCGCCTGATCATGCGCAGGAATGGCCGGGACGAGTTGGAAAGAGGTTAGGATGATCAGTCAAGCGACTTATTCGCGGGAACTTCGCCGGCTAGGAGACGAAGGACGCCGAGCTTACGAGTCAGCGTTCCTCGAATGCACGACTTTTCGAACTTGTATCCTCTCCATCTTGCGGGGGGGAATCGCGACACGCGAGAGCTGAAGACGCGCGGCGAGAGGTGGAAAGTTTCGCAGATGCATCTTCCGCGGTGACAGTTTTCCGGGAATAAATGCTCGTATGCAAAGAGGGTGGAGCATTTCTCAAAGCCATCTTGCAACATGCATGGGACGAGGAATTATTGAAATACCCGCTGAGAAGCTTCTGCGTTTCAGCAGACGCTGGAACGTTCGAACGACAGGGATGAAAAATCGGTCAATCTTATCGAGGCCGCGCCGCGGAACGACCTTCTGATCCGTCGATGAGCAACTCGCCGTCCCTGTCTTACAATTTAACAGAGCTTCGAACGAGATCGGATGAGCCACTCGACGATGCGTATTTTTTTCTCCCTTTTCTCTACTCTCCCCGACACCCCAGCCATGTTTTTTTTTCCCACGATGAGAAACAGGCGAGGTTTCGCGCGGACGAACGATTTGCGTCGATGTCGCGGGTAGTAAATTTCGAATATCTAGACGACGAGAATTTGTAAACGGTGTGACTTGCTCGACGAGAGGAGATAATTAATTCAATCATTGCTTTATTATCGCGCAGCACTGCGTTGCGCGTGCGCAGTTACTGTAATTTTCTGCGGAAGTGATTCTTGAAATAAAATTGAGAGCAGCAATAACTAGCCGTGGTTGATGATTCGGCCGATCCCGATTCTTATTCCTATCGTTCCATCCGATTCGCCAGGCTGTTATTCCATCACGCGATCGAGACATCTAGAGAATAAAAGATGAGAATAAGCACTCGTGAGGTAAGTGGTATGTAATTCTTAATCGAAAAAAAACGAAAATAATTGCGATAGCTTTATAATACTTAAATCTAAGATATAGGAATTAATTTGACGATTCTCGGAATTAATTCGTACTGTCCCTCATGTTCTACGCGTAATGATTTCCATTGGCACAGCTCGACACCAAAAGCGCGCGAAATAGAAGCAATTCGAAACGCACGGTAACGCCTACATAAGGAATTTCGTGTATAACAACTTCTCCGTACAACGAAACCTGCCTAGGCTAATTAAACGTTACAAATCTCCGAGCAAAGGGCGCGGCGATTTTTCGAAAATTTTCTAATCCGCGAAAATAACTGAGAACAAAATTTTCGATCCTCGACGCTGCCGGATTAAGAGTACTTTGGGTAAAAGTCTTCCGGCAAGGAGTAGGGACAGGTTGAAGTTGCATGCGAATCAAGCAAGCCCGTTTATATGACAAACTGTGCTCGAGGCACACGATTTATTATTAACGTTCGTCCAATTTTAAGAACATACGATATAATGTAGTAAAAAAAACGTATCAGTTAAAAGTGTAATAACGATAGCGATGATCGAGGGAGAAAAAGCACTGCATAGTTTGCGACCGCCATTCATCTCCACTACGCATCCTCGAGGCCTTCTCGCGGTCGAGGTTCCTCCTCGACTCCTGGATACGTCTCTCGCGTGAAATACATGGTTGAAAATGCCGGCGCGACTCCTGATGCTCGTGAAAAAGGTTCCGCGGACCCGTGTGTATCTATGTACGACGCGTGAATGTGAATGCCTTCGGGGATGCGCGTATATGTGCGTGAGTTTCGATACGACGTAAAAAGGCTGGCG